>NC_089827.1:65565355-65615355 GCF_035046505.1 Tiliqua scincoides
ATTTTGGGCATTGCTACTCACAGAACTAGTGTACACATCATAAAACACCTCCCAGAAGTGTGAAGATGTGTGCTTCTGGGTTACCACCGCAAACAGTGAGGAGGACCCCACGTGCAGGTGGCAATGGAGCCCCGCTGATGCTGGTAAATTGGCAGGGTGGGGGAATGGAGTGGATTGGAGGAGGGCCAGGGTAGGACAGAGGTGTGAGAGGTGGCATCTAAGGTGAGCAACCTGTGCAGGATACTATCCCCTATAGAGCCAGCCAACAAAACCCCCTTTGTGTCCTTGGACATGTGCCAGCTAAAGAGCTGGTGCAGGTCTGAAGAGACACATTGGTGGTTGAGGGGCTTATGGAAGCGTAAGGGAAAATATTTTCCCTTTCCCCTCCCAAACTCCCAATTAATTTATTTATACCCCACCTTTCCACCCCGCTTAAGGCAGGGCCCTCAAGGCAGCCAATTGCCCCGCCCTGTTTTAGTGCAGTTGCATGCTGTGTCCGGGAAAAGGATTAGATTGGTCTGATTTGATTAAAAACATTTTGCTTGACTACAAAAGTGTCCTTGATTAATCAGTCAGCAGAGTAGAATATATATATATTTTTAATAAAATTAATAAAAACGACAGATGGCAATTGCTGTCTTAGATGTTTCCTCCTGTGTGAGAGCAAAAGGGGAAATTCATTCTCTAAAAATGAAGAAAGTATTTTTTCTTAAGCATGTTTTTTTTCCCTTCTGTGCAGATTTAGAGCCCAATCCTGAGCTCGGCGCCGCAGCTTCGTGCCGCCGTGCACTGTTGCAAACAGTTTACAGCACGTTTGTGAGCCTCACCGCCATGCTACTGCCCGTGTTAGCCCAGCGCTGGCCAGTGCTGGCCTAGCGCCAGGGTAGCTTGGGGTGGGCACCCAGCCTCCACTGAGCTGCAGCATGGTAAATGGGGCAGGGGGAGGGGAGGAAGCATTCTGGGGAGCGTGGAGGCCAGTGGGGAGTGGAGAGAGGAAAGGGGGAGGCCTAACGGGGAGGTGGGGCGGGGAGGGGGTGGGCGCGAGGTGTGCTTGGGGAGGGAGGGATGCGGGTCCGTGGAGCTCTGCTCCACCATATCCAAGACGTTCGTGTGGGGCTCGGTGCCCTACACAAACGCCTTTACTCTACCGCCGGCCTTTTGGTCGGCACTAAAGTGAATAGCCCCATTGCGGGGCTGCTTCCCTTACTCGGGAGAAGGGGGCGAAAGTTCCTTTTTTCCAAGGCGCCACCTGCGGTAGCCCGAGGTGCGCAGGATCTGGAGGCAGCCATTCTTGGTGCCACTGAGGCTGGGCGCCCCGGGCAGCTCAGGATTGGGCATTAAGTGCAATTAATTAATGCATTAAGTGCAATTTTATTCACGCTTGCTCAGCAAGCAGTTCCGTTGCGTTCAATGGAGCTGACTTGCTAGTAAGTGTGTATAGAGCTATATTGTCCTATTACACTCAACATATATGCTATCTGAGCGCAGCGTATGCATGGTTCCAGAACCTGGATATGTGAAGGTACACCTTTCTTAAACTACTTTTCAAAGCAAAAGAAAAAATAGCATCAATTCTTGGATTCAAAAACGGTTTATTTTTGCAAGGGGGAAAGGAAAACATTTTACTTTTTAGATCCAAGAGCAAGGCCTAACACCAGTTATGGGGTGGGGGGTTGGGGATAATAGAAATATTTGCACTAGTTCACTGTAATCTGTGTTTTGTTGTCTGGAGGCCAAATTCTACAACTGAATCAACATACTCTGATCTTGTATGGATTTTATATCACGTTTCCTAGCGCAAACAGTTATGGTTTCCACTCTGAATCTCTGCAGGTCCATTATAAACACTCCCCACTAACAATTTACTGTAGTCTACTGAATTTATTTCCGACAGTCCAACGGCTTCAGGAAAAAGTGTATTGAATTTGCCCAGGAAAGTGGACAAGGGCAAGTTGTGTGGATCATTCTCTCCAGCAATTTCACACGTGAAAGAAATATACATCAGAGCAGTAAGTAGGATGGGAAAGGTCAACATACAATATACAGTACGCAACTCTTCATCTTACCCTGGAAAACCTTCAAGGGAATTGCTATTAAAAATAGTATTAAGAGGTTTTTTTTTAAATAAAAAAACATCTATTTTATATATTACCAAACTTGTACAGAGAAGATCTTTCAGTACTAGAATTTCCCTGCTTTTCTTGTGTCAATCATAATAACATTTAATAATTGTACAGGGGTGTACATTTCCATGCTCAGTGCTTTCCACTCACCTAGGAACTTCACATGGTACAATCTGTGGGATTGTTCCAACTGTTACCCTCCACATGCCCGATCTCATCTGATCTTGGAAGCTAAGCAGGGTCAGGCCTGGTTAGTACTTGGATGGGAGACCGCCTGTGAATACCAGGTGCTGTAGGCTTATACCATAGTCTTTCGAGACTGAAGGTTGCCAACCATTGCTAGAGGGGGTGCAAAGCACTAAGTCTGGCAGGGAGCCTCACCGCGGCGTGCAAGCTGCCCATCCCCTTCCCCTTTGGAGTCTTGAAATTCACTTGGAATGTCACATTTTTGAAATTCTGGTGTCAACCTAAGCTGGGCAAAACTCTAGTGAGAAAAATCTCTGGGTCTTCCAAATGCCAGAGAAGAACTAGCCTAGCATGCCTTACATCTCAGTGGCCTTTTTCTGTTTTCTTTTTTTTTTGCAAAGCAGAGAGAGCTTTATTATTTGTACAGACGGTGTAGAGACGGTCAGTCATTAAATGACACCTTCGCTGTGTGCCCTTTTCTGGTGGCACGAAAAGCCAATAAATACTCCTTAGTGCTATTAATTTAGTTGAAAGAATGCTTCGCATGCCCCACCCCATCCATCCAAAGGCCATATAGAGGAAAGTTGTACTTGGACACAAAAGCACCTATAAAATAAGGAAAAAAAAAGACATAAGGGAAATGGGAAATGATTGTTTCGCCTGCCAGTTTGACAACAGACACCAAGGGCCAGGATGCAGAAGCCACACAAGATCCTTTGAGGAAACCCTCTACATATCCATGCAGTTCATAGATAGACCATTCAAGTGGCCTATCTGGTGGTTTATTCAAGTGGCCTATCTCCCCTGGCTGGTTTCCACTGCTCCCCAGGGAGGATGGCTCATAGTTTGAGGACCACTACCATATGGGGACTGCTGAACAGATAAGTGTCATCTGAACCACACTTTGAAAGAAACAACTTCCACTGTGTGTGTGTGTCTCTCTCTCTCTGTGTGTCTATGTGTCTCTGGGTGTGTGCACGAGCAAGAATTTTTGCAAGAATGACTTGGCTAGTTTTCCTTCAAGTATTATTCAGTTTTTGGCTATTTTGGCTGCAAACAAGTCATTTCCTCTTTCTCTGAAGCAATCATTTTTGGCTTCCCTAAAGGAATTTTCCATTGCAGGCCCTAGATAGGTACTCTCTCTCTCTCTCTCTCTCTGTAGCTTCCCTTCATATGCT
Organism: Tiliqua scincoides; assembly: GCF_035046505.1. NCBI lineage: Eukaryota > Metazoa > Chordata > Lepidosauria > Squamata > Scincidae > Tiliqua > Tiliqua scincoides. The sequence continues at coordinate 65,568,843 of NC_089827.1, forward strand.
TCCTTTACAGAGGTTTTTGCTGGCAGCCGGGACTTTTTGGCTGTTGGTACCACACTGTTAGTAATATTTTTGTTTTTTGGGGGACTATATATTAAGGTCCCTTTACGTTTATTTCTTCAGTGATTGTAAAGCTTTGTATTTGTTGTTCAAGACGGACTGCTCTAAGTCTTTCTTCCCAACACATACACCTTAATATTTATTGTCTGCTCTCAAGACATGATGAATGTTTGTTTTTAATTTAAACGTCCTTGTATTCTGGCTCATCTCACACTTAAAGCATGGATTTGCTTTCTTTTCAACTTGGGATGTAAACTACAGCTGGCAGATAATGGATTTGCCTTAAAAACCTCTCTCAAATCTAGCCATTCTTGATGTTGCAACATCTATGAACAAGAAGCAGTGGGAGTAAGAGACTACGCTACTGAAAGCCTGAGGCTGCAGTCTTTTCTGGGAGAAAGTCCCATGGAACATCATAGTATTTACTTTTCAGTAAACCTGCATAAGATTCTGGGGTGAGAGTCTGAAACCAGACATTATGTCCGCCCCCCCCCCCAACAATTAATGGCCCAATTCTATGGTGGTACCACCAGGTGACGCAGCTGTACTGAAATGGCCAGTGAGCCAGCTGGAGGTCTCCTTGGGTTAAAGGAATATCAGTTCCCTTGCTCCGTGTCAGGCCCTCGCAGCCCCTATGAGCCTACATGGAACTCCATCAGCTCAGTAGCTGACATAGATTTGAGTAGCCAGTGAATGGCTTTTAGGCACAAGAGGGGGACTAGGGTATGGTGGCAGCCCAGGCTCTCCTCCCCTGCCCAGAAATGTCCCCTCCCTGCCTTCTTCCCACTCTCTCCCCCCCCTAACACTTTCCCACTTCTCAGCAGGATACTCAACATGGGTATGGTCGCAACATGGGTGTGGAGGCTCAGCATCGCCTGTCTGCCAGCATTCCTTTCCTGGCTGCCACAACATGCCTTATGGCACCTTTGCTACCGCCATTGCTGGGGCAGCATGTGGGCCACCAGCCGATCAGCTACCAGCTGCCCTTCTAGCTGAAATGTAACAGTATATCCACTCACTGTGTTGATTCCTATAGTGTGGTTATGGGGCACAGGGGATGTGCTACTGGGATTGCCCAGAAGAATCCCCCTATTAATTCTCTCTAGAGCAGCATAGAAAATGTGATTCAAGGGCATGGTTGGGGCATGCGACACAGCCATACGGCTGAAGCCAAGGAAGGAACAGTCCGCTTTCTGTGTGGATGGCTGACTGCTTGGGAAGCATTTGGACACCACCCTGAACTCTTTGCAGGGAGAGAAAAGAGGGATCTACTTGGGATACAATGAATAGATATGATGGTACACAGCAAACAAAGTTAATGCGGATTTGGGGTCCGAAACTATAGACTGGAGCCATCCTCAAGACTACTTTGAACAGGGATGAAGAAAGTAGTATTTGGTGCATGACTCCACTGACATCAAGCCTAACACAGGCTTGGCAAAGGGTCAGTCCGTGTGAATATGGCTAGCCATGTTGCTTTTGAGAGACATTAGTGATAAATGACACTCCAAGTATGATCCTAGTTATACTTCCTTGGAAGGCTCACTGGATTTAGTGGATTTCCATAGTAATTTGCAACTATGCATCCTGACCCAATGCATAGTTACTCAGAAGTAGGTTCCACTGTGTACCTTGGGTTTATTTCCTAGTAAGCATGCAGAAGATTGCAATTCTTGCAGATAGGAAGGAAGAACCTCCAGTGAAGTGACCAGGAAGAATGCAGTTCAATGCAGTGAAAATGCAGTGGTTTCACCAAGATAAGGTAAACAAAGCAATTTTTAACATTCCCTTTCATGTTGCCTCTCTTTTAAAAGGCAGCCCTGGTACCCACTGATAACTGAGACGGTGGATGCCAAACCTGCGGATACTGGGGTACACTTGCACTGCAAAGGGAGGACCAAATGATGAGCTTAGCTACCACCTTTTTTTCCCTTGTTGCCCTTTTATGAGCTCGTTCTGTACAAAGAAAGGTTGTCAGTAGAATGTTCTTGTCCTCTCTATCGAAACATAAGCACAAATTAAAAACAAAAGAAAAGGTTGCTTCATTGTTTCCTACATTGCTGGAGTCATTATAGCTGAATGCTCTGAGATGTTGAAACCAGTAAGCATTTCATCAAGCACAGCTGTTCTTGTATATCCTGGCAAGCCCGTTGGTCATCAAGATGCCCTGGGGATCGTCTAGGCCAGGGGTGCCCAAACACCGGCCTGCAGGCCGTATGCGGCCCTCGGGGACTTCCAATCTGGCCCGTGGGCAACCCCCAGCCTCCAATGAGCTTCTGGCCCTTGGGAGACTTGCTGGAGCCCATGCTGGCTGATGCAACTGCTTTCAGCATGAGGGCAACTGTTCGACTGTGGGCTGAGGGCTCTTTCCACTGCTTGCTGTTTCACATCTGTGATACAACAGTGGCAGTGAAGGAATGGCCAGCCTTGCTTTGTGCAAGGCCGTTTATAGGCCATGAGCTACTGCAAGACCTTCATTCATACGTTCCATCTCTAATGTATTCATTTATGTAAATTTATTCAAATTTGAAATGTAAATTAATTCTTTTTTTAATTTCACAGTGTCAGAGAGATGATGTGGCCCTCCTGCCAAAAAGTTTGGACACCCCTGGTCTAGGCTGTTGATTTAATTACAGCTACCTTTGTTTCTCCACAGAAGAGATGAGCAGCTCTTCGACTCAGTGGTTTAACATTTGCGTGGTGAAAGACTAAGCCAGCGGTTTTCAACCACTGTGACACGGCACACTGGTGTGCCGCGAGGCTGTCTCAGGTGTGATCAGAGACACAGTCTCAGGCTGTCCATGAGATCAGAGGAGGCAGGCAGCAGCTGCGTGCCCGCGTGCAGGAGAAGCGGCTGCTTTGAGCCTCCCTCGGCAGGGAGAACAAGCAACAAGCAGTGAAAATAATAATAATCATCATAATAACTTTATTTTTACCCCACCTTTCTCCGTGAAGGGACTCAAGGCGGCTTACAACAGGTTAAAACAGATTAAAAACATAATTTAAAACAAATAAAAACATATTAACACATATCATAAAAACAGCAGTCAGATAAAAAATAGTCCGGTAAAAAGAGCATAGAGCAGCAGCAAATCATAAAAGAATCAGGCCTGTAAAAAATATAAAAGATGTTAAAAAGATGTTAAAAAGGCCGAGAACTCAGAAGGCTTGTCTAAACAGAAGGGTTTTCAGGCCTCGCTGAAAAGTCTCAAGAGAGGGAGCCATTCTTAAGTCAAGGGGTAGGGAGTTCCATAGCGTTGGTGCCACTACTGAGAAGGCCCTATTTCTTGCCACCGCCCCATGTACCTCCCTAGGCGGCGGCACTTGTAAAAAGGCCTTCTCTGATGACCTAAGAGGACAAGCCGGATTGTACGGGAGTAGGCGATCTCTAAGATACCCTGGCCCAGAGCAGTATAGGGCTTTAAAGGTCAAAACCAGCACCTTGAATTGGGCCTGGAAACGAATGGGCAGCCAATGCAGCCGCTGGAGAAGCGGACTGACAGGGTCGAACCGCCTACCTCCAGTAACCACAAGGGCCGCCGCATTCTGCACTAGTTGCAGTTTCTGAACCGTCTTCAAGGGCAGCCCCACATAGAGCGTGTTACAGTAATCTAACCTTGATGTCACCAAGGCATGGATCACCGTGGCCAGGTCTGCATGATCCAAGTACGGCTGCAGCTGGCGCACCAGCCGAAGCTGAGCGAAGGCCCCGCTAGCCACAGCCACCACCTGGGAATCCAGGAGCAGCTGCGAGTCCAGGTGGACCCCCAATCTGCAGACCTGCTCCTTCAGGGGGAGTGCAACCCCATTCAGTGTAAGCCGATAGTTCAGCACCTGCGTCAAGGATTTCCAAACCAGGAGAGCCTCTGCCTTATCCGGATTTAATTTCAGCTTGTTAGCCCCATCCAGATCCTCACTGCCTCCAGACAGCGCTCTGGGGTTCCTGAAAGGGTTCCTGAAAGTCCCTTTTCTTTGCCAGTTTGCCTGCAAGTCCCCAAAGTGACCCTCCCCGCATTTTGGGGCTTTTAGAGGAAGGGTGCTGGGCCACAATCCTATCCACACTTACCTGGGAGTAAACCCCATTGACTATAATGGGGCTTTCTTCTGAGCAGGCATGCATAGGATTGGGCTCTGGGGGTGCTATCCCATCCACACTTTCCTGGGAGTAAGCCCCATTGACTAAAATGGGGCTTACTTTTGAGCAGGCATGCATTAGGATTGGGCTTTTGGTTGCACTCTTTTCTCAAATACCTTGTTGTTGGCAACCTTCAGTCTCGGAAGACTATGGTGTCACGCTCTGAATGGTGGTTCTGGAACAGAGTGTCCTCTCCAGTGCGCGAAGCCTGGGTAAAGTAGGTATGGAGGATAGGCTGTTACCCATGCAGCAAATCCCCCCTCTCCACGTCGCTGAAATGGTCCAATGGAAAGGCAGAAGCCAATACAGTTGGTTCCAGCGGCGTTGCAGGAGTTGCCAGAATGTGACTGTGTTCAGCCATGAACTGCCTCAGGGACTCCGGCTCTGGATTTTGCCTTGAGGTTGACTCCTGAAGCCTTTTCCATAACTGGATGTAACCACAAGGCAGTGGAGGTTTGGGATCAGAGTTTTCCTTCTCTCAGATGAGCTGCCTTCCCAGGCTGACGAGTCCCATCTACCCGGTGGCTGTTTAGTCACCTCTTACGACAAGTACAGCCAAACCGAGGGCCTATTCTTATCCCCAGCCCCCAGGGGAATCTCAAATACACAAGCAGGCAATTGGCACTTCTCTCTCCTCTTCTTCCCCACCCCCTTCCCCAGGCATATCCCCCCCCCCAAATCTCACAATCACAGTTAGCAACTCTTTTACTGTCCCTTCTCTCACTTGTCCACACCTTGAATTGGACTAAGCAATTCAAATTTGGCCCAAGCTCTCTCCACCTCCAGTTAATCTGACAATGAATAATCTGAATAATCCATTCTTCAGAGTCATCTTGTCACGAGGCTTGATTTGTATTTGATGGTAAGCAGAAAAATCAAGCATTACCCCGGGAATTTGGTTAATTCGATTAAGAGAAAGGTAACACATTTTGTTCCCAGCTGAAACGGCAGGGTTGCCAGCTGGGGCTGATTTTCCCCCATAGAGAACCCCGAAGAACTCATTTGGTGTCCAAGTAATTGTGCTAGCAGGTGCGGGCAAGTAACTGTGTTTTGGTTATGACACTGCTGTGTCTCGCTGCTTTGCCACAAACATACAAAAGAGTCAGTTCTGCTTTTTTAATCTCCTCCAAACGGCCTGAAAAGAACAGCACTATCAAGGTACGGCAACTGCTCAAACTTAAAAGGGCCGGATACCAACTCATGTCACTGTCTAGAGCTGGGGGTGGCAAACATTTTGGAGAGCTCGTGCCCAAACTGGTGAAAATGTTCTTAAAAAAATTCTCTGGGGAATTTTGAGCAGCTGATCATTTATTATTATTATAATATTTGCATTTGACATTTTCTTTTTTACAGAGAAAGCAAAAAAATGCTTGAATGCATTCTTAAATAAGTCTGTTTAGGCAATCAATTTACTGCTTCATTTGGCAGTAATGATCATCATTATTTGTTTGTTTGTTTGTTATAAGTGGGCTTAAAGAATGAAGAGGTGGCACTGCAACCCATGTGCCAACAAAATTTTTTCATGTGCCACCTTGGACACACATGCCATAGGTTCGCCACCCCTAGTTGAGAGACTAAATCCTATTCAAGTTTCTAGTGCCAATGCAGCCATGATTCAACCCTGAGATAAGGAAACAAATACTCTCTTATCTTGAGGAGGGTTCAGTGACTAGCCCCCCCTCCCCACTGGAGGATGCAGTGTACTCCCCATTGGGACTACACTGGGCCCCGAATCTGTCTAACCACAAACAGGACTTCAAATGTTGCACAGAAAATGATGCTAGTTCAGGTGCTGAACAATTAAGGCTACAATCCTATCCACGCTTTCCTGGAAGTAAGCCCCATTGACTATAATGGGGCTAACCTCTGAGTAGATTTGCATAGGATTGGGCTCTAAGAATGTGATGAGCATGTGATGAGCTCCTGCCCCAGAAACTCATATCCAATAGCCCTCATTGTGTACCAATAAATTATATACCCCCATATTTACCATCCTTACAATATCCCAAGGGCTCCTTTTATGTCATCAGCAGTGGCATATTTGAAAGTAACACGGGCTCACACATGTCTCAAAGCTGTCTACCAGTCATGTGGGACACCCTCCTGAAGGGGGGAGGGAGAAGGTTCTAATTTTGCTACCTATTTGGGATTGCTACCTGCAGAAAGGGAGGGAGGCTGTCACTCTGGCATGGCTTATGGCCTGAGTTTGGCTTGGCAGATGTCACGTTATACAGCCCTGAATTTGCATATGCTGCTCAGCATTTGAGAGAACTGGAGTAGAATAAGGGGTAAGCGACCATACCACCATTCAAGACCTCCCAGGTTCAAAACTCACCTTTGCCATGAATTCTCACGAGGTGCCCCTTCTCAACCTCAGCTGCAATATGGGGATAATACAGCTTACCTTACAGGGTTATTGTTGTGAGGGCTACATCCAGATGACATGCATGAAGCGCTCTGGACCTTCAGAAAGTGATGACCAAATAGAAAGTATTATTATTACTTTGGGAATCCTGTTTGAAATTCTTTCCCTGAAGGAAGTAACATCTGGAAGACGTACTGTATGAGCTGGGTCTTTTCTAAGTGTTGGCACAAGGTTCTGAAATTCCTTACCATCACCCTACTTGGCTGGCTTTTAAGAAATCACTTGAATAACCCTTCAGTGGAGAACTTTTCCGAAAGATGGATAATGAATTCTTTGGTGGTTGCCATTTACGCATGGGTAGTTTTATTGCAACTTATTGTTGTTTTAATTCTGAATTTGTGGCTTATTACGTATGATTTTATCATATCCATTGTATTGGTGACGTGAATTATCTTGGCCTAGAACAGAATAAAAAGGAACGGAACTGAGCCGGGTCTAGCGCCTGCGCGCTAGATCAGGCTCAGTCGTCCCACCCCCCAATGCCAGCCAGCCAATCAGCTGGCAGCAAAGCCCTGCTGCCAGCTGATAGGGGGGTTAGCCTGGCAATCATTGCTAGCGTGTCCATACAGGCACGCTAGCTGCCTTTATATACACAAACAGGTTGGATTCAGGCTGCTGTCTCATGATACTTACTTAGAAGAAGTCCCCTTGACCCCAGCAGCACTTACTCCTAAGTAGTTCCTGCATAGGACGCTTCTCACTCCACAGCAGACATGACTAGAATGTGTCTGTGAAACGCTAATTTGAAACAGTGTTTTAGATGAAAGCACTGAAGGAAATGTCTCCCTCCTGCAACAGCAGGGGGATTTATCGTTCTTTTTAACTTTCTGTTTGGAACAAAACGGAAGAAATTGTGATCTCGGCAAAACAGGCTCTGTTGCTAAAAGTTTATCTATAGGTAGATGACTTAAAGCAGATTGTTCAACATATGCATCTTCTTTCACACAGCTCTTGGGTTTTCTTTTGCTATTTTTCTCCTCTGCGGTGCAGGTAGGATAATGTTGTTGTGATGTTGCTAACTGGGTTACCATTACTTCAGCCCTAGGTTCTGCCCCACCAAAGGGCAACAAAGTCCTTTTAAAATTATACCTTCTTATAGTTAGCAGAGGGAGAGCAACTCATCCTCTTCACCCCAGCATGGCATCTTTTCCACTGGCTATTGCTGATGTCTCTTCTGAATCTCTTTTTAGACTTAGAGCCCTTTGGGGACAGGGATCCACTCATTGCTCTATTTCACTTTGCAAACTGCTTTGTGAACTACTTCTTGTTGAAAAGCATACAGTGGGCTTTCGGTGCCTTCAGGGGATCTGTTCCAGGACCCTCTACAAATACTGAAACCCGCAGATAATGGAATCCACTGGTCCCAGCCCCTCTAATTCTCCAGAAGTGGCAGGAGCTGTCACTTCTGGAGGGTCCAGGTTGGGCCGACCCCACAGGTTTGGCACCTGTGAATAGTGAAATCCATGGGTCCCGAATCTGCGGATATGGAAGACTGACCTGTATATATATTCTGCTAGAAACAAATGTACAGGTCAATTTATTCCGTGTGTTTATCAATTGTGTTGTCTTTTAATTCTTATGTTGTACACCAGCATAGGAATCTTTTAAATAAATAAATATTCTTATTCCTATTCTTATTCTTAATAATAATAATGTCATTGCTGAAAGGTGATTGCTGCTTTCTATGCGTCACTAAAATGCACGGACATTGATAAGCAATCTTGCGATTGATTGCTAGGGTAGCAATGTGAGTGACTGTTACCGTTGCCATATCACCTGTTTCAGGTCAGTTTTTCCCCCCACATGAACGCCTGAGCTTAAAAGCTCTAGAAGGGCTTGCTTGGACCGCAAGAAGGCAATGCTGATCTTGAATTTCATGGCTGTTTGTGTATCATGGTGATTATCAGGTCCTTGGCTGTCACTGCACATGAAATCCTAACTCAGAGGACTAGAAAATTATTTTGCTTGATTAATTTTAGGTTGTCGTGTCAGATAATATCAGGGAAGGCTCCTTGATGATTTTTTTCCCCAGTCCTTGGTGGGAGGGGAGAATCGCATCCCTGAGTTCTAGGATATGCTTTTGCTGGCTTGGAAGACTTGTATTTTCTCCGAAGTGCAATTGTATTATCCTCCCAAATATCACTAGGCAAGAGAACACTGTCTCAGTTATTCCCTTGTAAAAGTCCTACCGTCACTTTAAAAAATGCTGAAATTTGTCTTCTTTGCCTGATAGAGTTTATCTGTATATGTTCCAGGTTGACCTGGCAATTAATTAAAACAGGGCAGGACATACTAGCAACAACCTGATAAGGTGGAACATTGAGAACCTTGTACAAGACAGTATGCTCACCTGCTGAGTTCATGAAAGGGCTTCCAGTTAGTGACTGGCTTGTCATAAACCAATGCAGAGGAGAGTGTAGTTGAAGCAACAGCACCCCTCCTCTTCCTTTCCTGCCCCAAAGGAAGCAATCTAGAGTGTTCTGGCCTGGCTTCTTTCCCAACAACATAATGTTGCCATTTGCACTTGCCTGGAAAGGGGATTGACAGCCCAATCCTAAACTAGGCTAGCACCAGTGCAGTGACCGCTGTGCTAAAGCCCATGCTAGCCACAAAGCACATTTGCAATGATTTACGGGTAAGGAATTCTAGCAGAAAAGCCTGGGCCATTCTGCTAGTACTGAAGCCAACGGAACAGGTGAGTTCTGCTCCATGTAGGACGGGGATGGGGGAGGGCAGAACCGAGGTGGGGAGGGGTGTTTTGGGGCAGAGGAGTGTGGGAAGGGAGTGGTCCAGACACTGGAGGGAGTGGGGACAGCAGACAGCCTCCGCCATACCCTCCATCATAACCCTCCACCATTACCATTTTCTGGGCTGAAAAGCCCTTCGTGGGGCTTCTCAGACTTGTGCCAGCAATTTTGAAACCTCCAGCCTGCCCAATTTCAGCTCTGGATATGGTGTGGGCCATGCGGCTGTTGTGCCACAGCTCCTCCCCACTGGGTCACGTGCCCGCTTAAGGCCGATTAGTTTCCCTTTGTTTGACTCACCAGTGCAGCAAGCAAAAGTCAGAGTCAGCTCCCAGTCCAATCAGTCAAAGGTGCCAAGTCAGAGTCCAGAGCCAATAAGCCGAGTCACAGTCCAAGGTCAGTTTCCAGGTAAGCCAGTCCAATCAGTCAAAGGTGCCAAGTCAGAGTCCAAAGCCAATAAGCCGAGTCACAGTCCAGGGTCAGTCAGAATCGTCTCGTCCACCATACACTCCGTCTACAACCCACACCACTTCCTGTCTCAGGTGCTCCTTATATCCTTGGGGACCTCATTGCCTCTAGTGGCTGCAGCTGTGCAGCACACCCTTTGCAGAAAGGCCAGGCCTTAACACTTAAAGGGGCCACTGCAGACACCACATTCTACCTCCTTGCCAGATCTTCCGTGGTTCCCATACAGCGGCCCAGCTGCGCCAGTGCTGAATAGGATTGGGCTGTGAGTTACTGTTTACAGAGAATGCTCTCCACACTAAGGACAAACTAGATGTTATACAAAATGTGCAATGTGGCCTGTTGTATTGTAGTTTTAGTTTTAAGTAGCATGTGGGGTGGGGGCAGCCAAACAAGGTGGAAACACAGCAGAGGTGTAGTGGGGTTTATGTACTTTGCCCCCCCCCCACCCGTAGTTCTTTTCCTGCTCTACTTTTAATCAGAAAAAAAGCTTCCATTGAAATGTGTGGCTTGCCCTGAAGGCTATTACCTGTAGTAGCTGGACAAGGGAGGGGACAGAGGAGATCTACAGTGTGATCTCTGTTTCCAGTCTTCGCACGTTCATGAAATTATGTTGTTTAAAAATAGGAAGAAGAAATGTCTAGGGCTTTTGCACCGTCATCCTTCCTCTCTGTTTCACACACATCCTTGGGGACATGAAGCTTATTTCAAGCTCAGGGAGATTTTGTAGGATCCCTGTGGAATTCTCCTGGCAGCGAAGCTCCACTTTTTGTTTCATCGCAGGATACCCAGGGATGCTTCACCATATGTAGAACAGGCAATGTGAAGAACTATATCCTGTGACGCCGATCGGAGAGCCGAATTTTGCCCATGGCGCTGATTTTCTCTTTAGCTTTAGCATGAACATTTTAGAACAACATCTGTTCTATGTTATGTTCTGGAAATGAAAGCATCGCCCCTTGCAAATAGCTGCTTAACTAGCATGGCACCATTTTGTTACAGTAAAAACCAGCAATTTATATATCTTTGGATATCCAAACCCCAGAACTGACTTTTTAGATTATCTTATCTCCAAGGGTAGAGGACTTTGCTAAGGGTGCTAGACCTATCAATGTGGCAGGGGCATAGATGAGATTCCTTTTTCCTGACAGGTTCAGGCAGTTGTAGGACATGCCTTCTGACCACTGGAAAGCTAGGCCAGTTGAGAATGCACCAGTCAAGTCCCTGAAACGTCTCGTGAAATGGGCTGCCTCTTCCATTTCCCAGTGCGATCGCTGTGATAATGGGGTTAGGAATTTGCTGGAAGAAGAGCCTGACTTTTTCTGCATTTTTTCCCCTGTTTTTTAAATTTATCATTCTCTCTCTCTGCTCTGGCTGCCTGTTGTATTGTTGGAACACTGCAAATTATGGAAAGAATGCTTCCGTCAGAAAAGCAATATGTTGCTGTTGGCATCCTTCAGTCTCGGAAGACTATGGTATCGCACTCTGAATGGTGGTTCTGGAACAGTGTCCTATCCAGTGCACGAAGCCTGGGTAAAGTAGATATGGAGGATAGACTGTTTCCCATGCAGCAAACCCCCCCTCTCCACATCGCTGAAATGGTCCAATGGAAAGGCAGAGGCCAATACGGTCGGTTCCAGCGGCATTGCAGGAGTTGCCAGAACGTGACTGTGTTCAGCCATGAACTGCCTCAGGGACTCCAGCTCCGGATTTTGCCTCGAGGTTGACTCCTGAAGCCTTTTCCACAACTGGATGTAGCCACAAGGCAGTGGAGGTTTGGGATCAGAGTTTTCCTTCTCTCAGATGAGCTGCGCTCCCAGGCTAACGAGTCCCATCTACCCGGTGGCTGTTTAGTTGCCTCTTACGACAAGTACAGCCAAACCAAGGGCCTTTTCTTATCCCCCAGCCCCCAGGGGAATGAAAAGCAATATACATGCAAGGAAAAAAATAAAAGAGCACACAGTCTGCTTCTCGTTCAGAATTAATTTTCCGCTTGGCTTATTTATTTATTCTGAACATTTTTACCCCACCTTTCTCAGAGACTCGACGGGGCTTACGATAAATAATGCAGTGCGATGCAATTAGAATATTCCTGCATGTAAACCAAACTTTTCTCAGCTTTCTCCCAATGCTTGATTGTTTCGGCTTTCCGTGATTTTGATGGCAGTCTCGCCATCAGGGTCCTGTGAGCTGCTACCAGGGCCAGCCCAAGACCTCCTGATGCCCGAGGTGACATGCCAAATGCTGCCCACTTTACCCCAGCCAACCTCCGCTCCACCACTCTCCAGTGTTTTCGCTCAGCACTCTTCTCTCTTTCCCGCTCTTCCTTTTCCAATCCAGGGACTGGAAAGAGAAGAAGGAGCAGGGAAGGCAAGTAAGAACATAAGCAGAACCCTGCTGGATCAGGCCAAAGGCCCATCTAGTCCAGCTTCCTGTATGTCCCCATGGCCCACCAGATGCCTCGGGGAGCACACAAGACAACAAGAGACCTGCGTTCTCTTACCACTTCCTTGCACCTGGCATTCTGAGGTAGCCTACTTCTAAGACCAGGAGGTTGAACATACTCATCACAGCTTGTAATGTGATGGACTTTTCTTCTAGAAATCAGTCCAATCCCCTTTTAAAGGCCTCTAGGCCAGACACCATCACTACATCCTGTGGCAAGGAGTTCCACAGACTAATTGCAAGCTGGGTAAAGAAAAATTTTCTTTTATCTGTTTTAACTCTCCTGTCCCCTGGTTCTGGTGTTGTATGAGAAGGAGAAGTACAGTCAGTTCTCAGTATCGGCACACTCTATTCCCGTGAATTCGTTTATCCACAGGAATGAAAAGTGCAGCTTACCTTGCACTCTTTGTGGTCTGTTCTCGCCTATCCACAGCTGTTCGCAAGTGATCCCAGCATCCACGGCAGCCATTTTTAAGCCATCCACAACCATTCTGATGTAATCCGGGCCACTCTGAAGGTATCTGTCCAATTTGATTCCCCCCCCCCATTCCCATTGATCCCACTGGAACAATGATTCTGTACCCTCAGATTTGGTATTCACTGGGCTTTCTAGGAACCTAAGCCCTGTGGATAAGACTATAGGTAGGCACCAATCTGCTGCCTGATGCAATAGTTTGAACTGGCCTCATGGATGGGCTGGTCCTGGTGCTACCAACCTCATCATGGCAGTTCATTGGCACAGTCTTTTGTTCTTTGGGGACGGAGTAATCAGGAACATTACTGAAACTGTGGCAGAGAGAGAGAGAGAGAGAGAGAGAGAGAGAGAGAGAGAGCACCTGGTGTCTTCTCTAGCTAGTAAGATGGAAGTTTTACTGGTTGGGAAGGAAGACATCAGTATGGAGTCAGGGCAGATGGTCAGAGCCCAGACAGACCTCCCTTATTTCTTTTGCACGGGGCCTGGCAGTTAAGATGGCATTTCCTTTGGCTACCAGGGAAGGATGTAGACTCAGGGCATTCTGCAGTTACATAGATCTTTCAGTGAGAAACTAGGATTCAGTACAAGTCCGCACTATCTCTTTGCCAGGAAACTTATGCAGAGGGGAAAATCCTGTTAGATGTGGCCTATGGAAAGGAAGGAGACACAATCCTTCTGCACACCTCTTTAAAGTGCATGAGCCTTTTCAGTCTCTGGCGACCCTGTTTCCAAGCCTCAGTGCAAAAATGAGATGATATCTGTAGAGGGTTGTCTTTTTATGAATTTCTCTTGGGGGGGGGGATAAAGATCAAATGTTTGCTCATTTAATGTGGCAATGCTTCATTCTACAGGGGAGGGAGTCAGAGCTCAGTGATACACCACTTACTTTGCATGCAGCAGATTGTGGGCCCAATCCCTGTGATCTCCAAAATCAGGTGGGAATGACGCCCACCTGGAACCCTGGAGGTTCAGTGCACTGAGCGATATCGACTGAGGGGTCTGATTTAGTATAATGCAGCTTCATATTTTCATATCTGCCCTCCACGATGACATCATGTAGTCAAATCTAATTGACAACATGTCATTCCAGTGGCATCGCTAGGGAAGTGCAGGGGGTGACGTGCACAAGGGGGGAGACTCCACTACCGGACAAAATTTTTAAAATCTTGGTATTTTCAAATAATACCATCATGTTATATATCATTTGATGTGCACTTTCATGCAGAATGCAAAGATACAAACTGCGCTGTAGTATCTCTATTCTTTCAAATGTTATAGCAAGAAAACAGTGGGGTGGGGCAATGGTGCATCACTATGCCCAAATTGCCCTGCCCACTGTATGGGAAGCGGTCCATCATGGGGAGGGGGGGTGATGTACTGGCCTCCTGGACCAGGTGATGCAAACACTATTGGCTCCACTGTATTATTCCATGGTCCCATGGCATTGTCTGAGGGCACACCTAAACAGGGCTAGAGCTGGTCAGTACTTTAAAGGGTGGCCACCTGGCAGCCCCATGTATGTTTCCATGAGAATCATGTTGGAAAAAAAGTGGGATGAAGATATAATAAATAGCCCACAAATGACATTTATGTGTGTGATCTCTGATTGGTGACGTGATGTGACTGGCTGACTTCCATTGCCCTCAGAAATGGTTGGCAACCTTCAGTCTCGAAAGACTATGGTATAAGCCTACAGCACCCAGTATTCCCAGGCGGTCTCCCATCCAGGTACTAACCAGGCCTGACCTTGCTTAGCTTCCGAGATCATGGTATAAACCTACAGCACCCGGTATTCCCAGGCGGTCTCCCATCCAAGTACTAACCAGGGCTGAGCCTGCTTAGCTTCCGAGATCAGACAAGATCAGGAGATAGTGTTCAGTATAGGGAGATCATTGCCCTCAGTGGTCTTGTCATGTCACCAAATCTGATCAGCTACATGGCCTCACAGTGGGATGGGATCATCCATATTACCGTTCCCAGAATTTAAATAAGAATAAAATGGTGCTGAAACAACAGCATATGGGGAAAGCAATGACAGAATATGCTGGGGGAGAGGGAAGGGAACTTAATTTTGGGCTGTTTAAGTGAACAATTGCTACAGCCCTCGATTCCCAAGAACTTCTTGGCCATAAAATCATTGAGTTTAAATGGAAGCTTTTGCTTAAGATTCTTTTGAATCAGGCTCAAGGATTTATTTTTTTTAGTGATATCTCCATACTTTTTTATGCCTTAAAATTATTTTTCACACCTGATGGAAGAGTATTTGAAAGTGCAGTTTTTGAGGACATACAATTTGTTTATGTTTTTATTTTCACCGAAGCTCTCACAAACTGTTTAGTCAATCTGGTTTCAGAATTTCAACCTTCACTAAGCAGCTGGTCTCCTCTGGCAATGGGAAACCTGATCCCTGGCATAAACAGTACTTGTAATAAGCTTTCCTGTTGACATTTCCAGAGAAATGGACAGCTAGTGGTGACTTTAATTTAGAATCCAAAAGGAGTCCATGGGATACTTCCTTGAGTAGTCTCTATGTTCTGTTAATGATATGTAAGCAGTTAGAATTTGGTGAGCTCCTTTATAGCATACAAATCAAGGCACCCTAGACATAAATATGTTTTATTACATTTTAGCCAACTAGTTTTCCGGGTTGCTGATTTTTCATAACCCATTTTTACTTAGACGCAGTCAGATTGGGTCCAGGTAGGGTGGGCGGTGGAAGACTGTGCCGAATCCTAACCTCCTAGATCCAATCCCATGTCACAGGTCCATGCCAGCTATTTAGCTATCTGAGTAGACCCCCCCCGTCACGCCGTGGAGACTTACCAAGGGGTAAGGGCATGATTGTTCCCCTTTGCAGGGAAGGCCACCACAGCTGTCTCTCATGCAGGATGCAGTGGTAGACATTTGTGTGCTGACGCATGGCGGAAGGGGAAGGATAGGATTGGGGCCTTAGTAACCCTTGTCAATTCATTGGATGGCTGAAGAAATTCCATGGAAAAACTGTTTTGCATTGTGCACTTATTGCCTGAAAAATTAATTTCTGGTAGGAATTACTGCAATGTCTATAGAGATGTCTGGACTCCATCCCAGCTCTCTCCATCCCCATCCCCTGCCAAAGCCTTCTAGTTTTCACAAGCTACTTTGCTGAGATACATGAAACTCCATTTGGCAAGTAAAGGTTAATCATTCCAGAATTCTATCCTAGTTCTCCAATAAATAAAACATGATAAACAAAGCTGTGTGAAGCTGAGCATGAAGGATGTTGTTGATTAGCCATTTATCTCATAAGCAGTAGGCAGACCTTTCCTGCCAATTAATGCGCTTGAGGCAGTTGTCATGTGAAACCTCCAACAGACATGAGTTAGATTTAAAAAAAAAAATCTATTCCTTTACACAGATCCACAAAGATCTGTGGCTTGATGGGTCACAAGGAGGAAGCACACCTTGTGACCCATCGAGCCAAACTGATTCTACCAACCACAGTTTAGTCTGTTTTTAATAGGTTCCTTTTGTATGTTATTAAAAGCTGGCAGGAATCTCTTTTTACTACTTGATTGATTGATTGATTTTTACTGTGGTGTGGTGCTTTGAGCACACTTGGTCGTATGAAGTTGACTTCTGTGAAGTCAAGCTCCTGGTCCATTTAGCTCAGTAAGTACCATCTTCTTCGATAGCAAAGAACTCTTAAGGATTCTGGCTGGGTGGTGGGGCATTGCCAGTCCTACCTGGAGATGCCAGGGGATTGAACCTACAGCCCTTCTGCTTAGAAAGTATGTGCTGTGCTGCTAAGCTGCTGATGTGAAATTGTGGCTTATCAGGGTTGTGGCAACGCCCTTGTTTTGGCAGTCCCTGGGAAAGCAGGTGGTTTTTTGAACCACTGGCTGCCTTCCATATCTGAGGATGGAGTGCAAATTGGCATGCCACAGGTCAGGAAGGACTGTCTCTAGAGGGTCAAAATCCTGTGATATTTTGTGTTGGCACAGGCAGTGCACCATCCTGTGAAAAGTCAGAGATTGTGTGGGGTTGGCGAGGGAAGTAAAATAATGTTATGCTTACTTTCCTCTACTCCAGGGGTGTCCAAACCTTTTGGGCAGGAGGGCCACATCATCTCTCTGACACTGTGTTGGGGGTTGGGGGGGGAAGGAATTAATTTGCACTTCAAATTTGAATAAATTTACATAAATGAGTACATTAGAGATGGAACTTATATGAATGAATGAAGGTCTTGCAATAGCTCAATGCCAATAAAAGGCCTTGCACAAAGCAAAACCAGCCTTTCCTTTGCTGCCACTGCTGCATCACAGATGTGAAACAGCAAGCCGTGGAGGGAGCCCTCGTCCCACAGCTCACGCAAGAGGTCAAACAGTTGGCCGTCATGCTGAGAGCAGTTGCATCCGGCCAGTGTGGGCTCCAGCAAGTCTCACGAGGGCCAGAGACTCATTGGAGGCTGGGGGCTCCCTGAGGGCCGGATTGGGAGTCCTCAAGGGCTGCAAGCGGCCCCAGGGCCGGGGTTTGGGCACCCCTGCTCTACTAGTCCCCAGTGGGTCTTCTTGAACCTGTGCCAGCTATTAGCTGTGTCCAGGACAAAATGGTGGTTAGGATATTGGTGGAGCTCTTCCTGCTGAGACCCACCCCCACCTGTCCCCAACATGCCCCCAATCTGCCCACATCCCACCCCGTTAGCCCTGTCCCGTTCCACCCAGCCCCTGCCCCTACCAGTGGCTTATCTGTACTGGTGGGTGGGGCAGGGTCTGGCACTCGTCTTCTGGCTCTGCCACCTCTTGCAGCGGTGTATGGAAAATGGCTGCGCATGGCGCCACATGATGCTGCCAGGGGAGCATGATGCCGTGCATGTTGCTGTCAGCGGGATGAAGCCTTCCCACTGCCATAAATGGCTCTGCCCCCCCCCAGCCCAGTCCTAGTTAGGACTGGGCTGTGAGCCACTTTGTAAATGTGGGTAAGGAATAATTTAGTAGTATTGTTTTCTCCTTAACAAGACTTTCAGCAGAGTTCGATGGCCAAGTCAGCTGTGAGCAGCAGTTTGCTAGGAGAAGCATGAATTGCTCTGACAGTAGGGTTTTACTGCTAAGAGTAACTAAGTGGAGAGAGGATGGAAGGACAGAGGGCTTAAGGGATAAGCACCTTCTCAGATGTCCATTTCCTCCCACTGTAACTGCCTAGCACTTGATGTTTGCCGTGGAGGTCTTTCTTGAACATAGCCCTCGAATGCAATGGAGAACGCTGCATGGAGTGTGGTCGTCAAAGTGGTCACGGGGATCTTTCTTCAGTGACATCGCCAGTAAGGACCACTCAATTCTTTTTTTCCTTGCTGACACCATTTTGTGAACTTTTCATTCCTATTATTCTTTGAAAGCTTCTTTGTAGACTAAGTGCTCACCCGCTGTGTCACTTCAGGATGGGGGACACTCGTTTAACCTTTCAGAGTGAAGATTAACAAGGCTACTCCTTTTCCCTGTTGCAATGCTCTGACATTCTCTCTCTCTCTCTCTCTCTCCCTCCAATATCAACAAAACATTTTTTGAAGACTATACATAGCCCATTTTCCACATAGAAGCATTATAATCTGTTTTAAAGCATGGAAAATCCCAATCTGTACTATCTCTGCAAATATGCTACCCAGCCTTATTATGTAAAAACAGCATATCACACCACTGGTGTTTGAACACTCCTAGTACAAACTTTTTCTGTAAGCACTAAGTTTCTTCTTTTTACCCCAAAAAAACTCTTTCTCGTCAGTTTATTTTAGATGGGACAAATAACCTGCTCTCCAGATAAAATTATCCTCAGTCATCTTAAAGCCACCTTCACTAGTAGCAGTTCAATGGGATATACTCTCAGGAAAATGAGTACAGGTTTGCCGTGTAAGTTTGGTTAGAATTATGTCAATAACCTACCAGCAAGAACATAGTGTGACTTCATGGCTGCTGGGTTAAGTAAGGTTCAGCATGTACTCATAGCATCCTCTGCCTCTGTGGTCACAGTGTGGTGTTCTCACACATGTGCATTGCACATAAACACTCTCCCTAGTGTCAATAACAACTCAACTTATTTTTCACAGTGCTTGATTTTGTTGTTTCTCCAACATTGCTTTCAGAATATATTTTCTGATTAACTGCTTTTCATAGAGAAATGTTCCTCCATCCTCCATTCCGATAGGGCTGCTAAGAAAAGTTTTACTGTAAATTAGTCATTTTATTTACCTTTATAAAAATGCTGAACTCTACATTCTGTATTTAATTTAATGTCCACTTTATTGGCACATTGTGATCTTTCATAACATGAGGCAATGCTGGGCTCAACTTGGCAATCTATTTTGGCATGCCACTTTTACCTCTGGAGTCTTTGACCAATGCTAATGTAGCTCAGGGCTGACAATTCAGACATCAGAGCAAATTGTGGGTTGCAAATCTTAGCCATGGGATTGACAAACCATGGTTGTGCCATTGCTCCACCTCTCCACTGTGCCACAGAGTTCCAGCAGGTGCATCCAGATGTGGACAAAACCTTTGGAGGGGTATGACCTGCCATCTTTCTGACCTTACCCTTCCTAGCCAATAACATCTAGCCAGAGAGGGGTGACTGGTTGGGTCCAAAATGTTATGTCTCTTAGAAAGAAGGAACAATCCCAATTACCTTGTTGTTAGACAGACTTTTCCAAAAAACCAGAAACCTATCCCAGGACTCTTGGAAGAGAGACTGGTGCACCCTAGTTGTTGGCAGGGCAGTGAGTTTTTACATGTTCAGAACATCCTCTTTCTAATATTCTGAGGCCATGTTCATGGTATTCAGGCCACCTAGACAAGGCAACCATGTATCTCTTTCCACCACTTCTAGATGGATACGTGAGGCCATTGTTGAAGCTTACTGGGCACGCAGGGTTGATCCTTCACAGGGAATCTTTCTTTCTTTCTTTCTTTCTTTCTTTCTTTCTTTCTTTCTTTCTTTCTTTCTTTCTTTCTTTCTTTCTTTCTTTCTTTCTTTCTTTCTTTCTTTCTTTCTTTCTTTCTTTCTTTCTTTCTTTCTTTCTTTCTTTCTTTCTTTCTTTCTTTCTTTCTTTCTTTCTTTCTTTCTTTCTTTCTTTCTTTCTTTCTTTGTGGTATTTTTACTCCTTCAAGGGACCCAAGATAGTTTACAAAAAAATCAATGTAAAAAATACAAAGAGCATTAAAATCACAAGTAAAACACAAACACACAATGAAGCCCATAAAAATTAAGGATATCTTAAAGCAGTAATAAAACATTTAGTACAATAAAACACAATAGCAGGAGTAACCGACTTATTTAAAAAACAAAACAAACCTACTTGTCTAATCACCAGTCTCTGTATATCACATCTAATTTGGTCCTCAATGATATCATGATGTCCCCTAACTATTTACATCAAAACATTCACAATCCATCAAAATGACTTTGGGCAAGCATTTCCCACATATTTCGTTATTCGTCTGTCTGCAAGTGATCTATCTGAACATGGAGTGTTTAAAATAAAAGCAATCTGCATTGCATCACACTGATATATAATAAGCACTGCTTATTAACCTGACCCAGTTGTGTACATAGCCAAATTATATATATATATTTGTGACCCAGAACTGTGCACCTTGTAAGGTAATTCATTCTGGCAGATCACTACTACACCACATGAGGAGTCAGCAAAATACAGAGGAGGTTCTTGATGGGAAAAGCCAAGCAGTGACCTTTCATGTATTTGAAAGAAAAAATGTTTCGAATTTGAAATCTGGTTTATGAGGATCTATAAATCAGGACGTTCTGCATCCAAGAAAACTCACTTGTTTTATATGAAGCTTTTGCTTGAAGACAAATGATTACATTGTGGTAAATATATGCTGACTTCGGGCCCAATCCTACTCAACTTTCCAGCACTGCTGCAGCCACAGTGCAGCTCTCAGGTAAGGGAACAATTGTTCCCATACCTTGAAAAGGCCTCTGTGCCCGTCCCACCACCACAGGATCTAGCACACGCCCCATTGGCATGGCTGCACTGGCACTGGAAAATTGGATAGGATTGGGCCCTTCACCAATTATATACACTTGGTGTGTTGTTTACATTTTTTCAGAGACAATCAAGAGTTGCAGACCTCCCATTGTATTAGATGGGGCAAATGCCCCAGACATGAGCCTCTAGGATCCCACAGAAGCCTCTCTGTGGCTCCCGACGAGGTTGGAAACCGTGATTCTGGTTTCGCGGAAGCCCAGTTTATAGCGTCGGGGCACCTCAGAGAGGCTTCCCTGATGCAGCCTTGGGTCGCACGAGGCTCTGTGAGCCTCAGGTGAGGGGGGTGGATTTTCACATGGGGGGGGTAGTGACAGCCTGCGGGGGGGGGCATTGCGGTCCTTTGCCTTGGGCAGCAGGGCTGGGGATGTCCGCCGCTGACAACCAAATCAAGAGAATTAGTAAATCATATTTTAGGGGTATTGAAGGAGCACTGCACTTAAAAGACCATTAAGGTACAGATTTTCTATGGCTTACATTTTACCAGAAGAGCTATGGTACAAACCTTTAGCTACATTTTGCATCTCTGTATCTCAAGAAGATGGTTGGCAACCTTCAGTCTCGAAAGACTATGGTATAAGCCTACAGCACCCAGTATTCCCAGACGGTCTCCCATCCAAGTACTAACCAGGCCTGACCCTGCTTAGCTTCCGAGATCAGACAAGATCAGGCATGTGCAGGGAAATGTGGTGATACCAAAAGCCCAATCCTAACTCCCCGTGCTGCAATGTAGCGCCAATGTGGCTACTGCTGTATCTCGCTGGGGAGTTTTGACCTCTGGAGGCATCCTCAGAGTAAGTGAACATTTGTTCCCATGCCCCGGGGTAAGCCCCTGGTGTCCTGGTTCGTCTTCTCACACCTGCACCAGCTCCATAGCTTGCGCAAGTCGAAGTTGATCCATGCAAGTGAATTGGGGGATTGGGTCCGGGAAGAGGTTTAGGATTTGGCAGGCACCGCTGCCAATGAAACTGCCCCCATCCTGGTTCCGATCTGCCCTCCTCCTTGCTCCATCTCCTCCCTGATCCACCCACACCTTCCCTTCCCCGTCTCATTCTACCCTCTGTGCAATCTTAACCACTCTGGTAGGTGCCCCAGGTCACCTTGCCATGTTGTGCCACAAGAACACATGTTCTGCCAGCATAATGGCTAGGTAGGATTGGATCACAAATTCTTCACCAAGAAAGCCCTGTGAGCAGAGCACATTATAAGCATGTATAGATGGTTTTGTTTTTTTTTTAAATAGCAGTGGCCATTTATGGGTTTTCTTGTACTCCTACTTCCCTGTGGTGATGCTGTATCATGGGACATTTTCTGATTTATGAAGGGCACCGCATCTGATGTAGCCTGAACAACTGTTGTTCATTATGTGGATGTTTTTATTAGCTACTGTATTATACTTTGGCAGAATTTAGTCCCTTTAACCATGATTTTATATTTTTAGCGTATCTGTTAAACCGGAGAGGGTTCCATTATTGGAAGACACACAGTTGCTTTTTTCAAAGTGGCAAACTACACATTACATGCAAATACTTGTAGCAAAGCTAGAATCAATTGTTCTTGCAAGATAGACAGCTTGGGGTGGTGTGTGATTTTTTTTTTTGAGTCATTTTTCTTTCCTAATTACCCTGTCAAGTGTGCCCCCCCCCCACACACAAAAGGTTCCAGGTATTTGTTTACCCTAGCAAACATATCTAGAACCTTACAGCAGTAAGCGGTTTGGGGTGGGCCTTGCAGCTTTTCTTTAAAGAAAAAATGGCATTGGGGTTTTGTTACAAGCATTTTGCTTAGAATGCATAGTTTGTTCCTAAGAATATAGTTCTGACCTTGCTATAAGGTTCCAATTGCATCCCAAAGGTCCTTAGTGGGTTTGGAACCTGTGGTGGGTGAAATCTGTTGGTCCCAAATCTGTGGATAGAGAGGACCCACTGTATAGGGCTACCCTCAGTGGCATCACTAGGGTTTGTGTCACCCAGGGAGGGAGGCCAGAACGTCAACCCCAAGATGGACCTCCTTCCATGGACCTCCTTCCATGGACCTCTGGCGATGCCTTGGCCCCACTGTTTTTTGGGGCTATAACTTTTGATAGAACAGAGATATTTCAACATGGTTTGTTTCATTGCATTCCACCTGAAATTACATATTGAATGATATATAACATGATGGTATTGTCCAAAAATACCATGTTTTTTTTTAATTTTGGCCAGTGGTGAATGTCACCCGGTGTGGCCCACATCCCATGCACTCCCCCCAATGATGCCACTGTCTACAGTTTTCTTTGTAGATCAAATTGACCTCTCACTAGAGCCAAACCATCTTAATTAAGTGAAAGCAAGATGCCTGATCTTGGAAGCTAAGCAGGGTCAGGCCTGGTTAGTACTTGGTTGGACCACCTGGGAATATTGGGTGCTGGGAATACCGGGTGACTGAAGGTTGCCAACCAACCAAGATGTGACATTCGGCCCTCTACACAGCAATGAAGGATCTCCTTTTTAATGCAGAGTTTTCATCTTGATTCAGCCGTCCCTAATGCATGGACTGACAAGAAGCCCTGCTGGCCGGCATAATTAAGTGAGTTTCGGTTATAAGCACGGCTTAGCCATGACTTCAATTTCTGTGGATTATGCAAAGATGGAAATGATGAGTACCCCAATCAGTTTGGTCAATGCTGGGCAGTTTATGCCCTTCAGTTATGGATGTATACACAGTGTGCCGTCATGCTTTACCAAGGGGAAAAAAGGATCTGTTACACAGCTTAGGGTGCGGAACTGCAAAAGAAGGAAGAGTCAGATTTGAATTTGTATAGCATTTAAATGCACATTTTTCTTGCTTGTGAGCACATGTGCACATGCACCCCTGATATCTCTCTGGGCATGAGATCAGCCACATCTGCATGTTAAGTATGGGCAAGACAACTGAGGCAGGAGGCAGGCAAACTTATATGACTGGGACTGATCTGAGGGCAGATAATAAAGCTCAGGACTAGAGCTTGCAGAATGGATCAGTGACTGATAAGGAGTCATACGTGTATATACAAAGCACAGGATAAAGTGCAGACAATGAGCTTCAGGCAGCAGCTGTTTACGTTCCCTGCCAATCCTTGCATCATTTCCTAGAAGCTGCTGAGAAGCTGGGGCCAATTAGCCCAGAAAGTAGTCCAGCCAGTGTTCGAGTGAGAGCCAAGAAGACGGGATTAAGATGGGTTCCTGGCATGGGAGGGTTGGGGGTTTTATGGAAAAATCTGGGCTCTGGAATAAAATTGAAGTTCCTGAAAAAGCTCTGCCTGCATTTAGGGATAATGTCTAAACTCCAGCTGGCATATGGAATCAAGTTTTGCATGCTGGCTGGGTGGAAGCATTTCCAGAAAGGGATTGGTTTCATCCTGGAAATTGCAGGAGGCCTCCAGACCAAGGAAGGGTGGCGGTTTGGTGTCTTCCTTCTTGCTGGAGGATATATGCACGGTGCTGGATTCCGTGCCCAGGAACACGTGTTGTGCTTTTCTTAAGTTTATGGGGAATCCCAAGACACAAACACACACACACACACACACACCTGCCTTTACTGTGTCTGAAATCTACAACTGTGAGTAGCACACTTGTGTATTAGCTAGCCCCCCCTTTGACAATTTCCTTCCATGCTTTATGGGGTCAGACAACTTACAACTCAATTCTAAACTGCACCAGTACAGCCAAGCAGAATGGCCTGCACTGTATCCTACTCAGGTTAGAAGCAGGTTGGAGGTCACCTTGGGGGTAAGGGGACATTTTTCCTTTAACCCCGTGTAACACACCACCCTGCCCTCTGGGGCTACTCGAATTTGCACCAGCTATTTAGCTGGCCACATCCAAGAACTCTGTGTAGGGCTGCCTTGGCCAGGAGTGAAGGTTAGAATACAGCATAGACTGCTGCCACTGACTTTACCCCCTTCTGGAGGCTACCTCCCCCTGTTCCACCGTCCCCACCCAGAAATGCTCCCTCCCTTCCTTCATAACACCCTCCTGCCACCCACTCCTACCCTCTGCACCAGCCAATGCACACTTACCTGTGCCGACTTACCTGTGCCTAGATCGGGCCTGGCCAAGCTAGTGCGGGCTTCCGCACCAGCCCAGCCAATTCCTGAGCAAGTGCAAACACTTGGAGCTGCTCTAAGGAGGCCTGCACTGGCTTAAGGGGAGATTGGATTGGGCTGCCCAATATCTTGGCAGCACGAAAAAGTAGGAAAAAAAGCCCCAAAGGAACAGGATATTCACATCTAGTAAACAAAAGTGGATGAAGAAAATTTACTAGTGTTTTTTAATCAAGGCATGACCAGTCTGTAAGTAGAGCTATAATTTTCTTCAGAGACCGGGTGAGTAAGCAGTAATTCTGTACTCCAATTACCTTGGATGATATATTTACTTATACATTTGGGGTGAATTTTTCCTTCCCCCACCACCTCCCATGTCAGTGAATGAAGATATTGACTGCGAGATCACAGGTCAAGACATTTTCTTTCACCGTTTACTCCTTGTCTCTCTGACTGTAGTATGAACTCAGTATAACATGCAAAGCAGTCAATCTGACTGCTGACCAACCAGGCTGAAAGCTTTCCCCATCCAACTTTGGCACCTGGATTGGCTACCGATAATGGCCGACCCAGTCATATGTCAAGCTGAAGTCTCTTCTTCAGGTGGTGAGTTTGGGGTGGTGTTTAGTAGCTAATACCGTTTTCATACTTTTGGTTTGATGAGGAATTGCTTCTGGTTGCTTACGTGGGCCATTCTAGGGCCTATGGAGGCCAATGGAGTGGTTTGCAGGACCCAGAAGCGGCCTCCAGGGGCTCCCAATAAAGCATTGGGAGGGAGCACCACATTGCAGCTCAGCGCATGGGTTTATGACCCACCGCACAATGGGTCGCGACCCACCAGTGGCTTGCAACCCACAGTTTGAGAAACACTGGTCTAGGCTCTTGAGAGGAACAAAAACTTGGGACTGAGTCAGACAGTACTTTCCCTTGGCTTAGCTAATAATGCAGTGGGGAGCTGTCGCATGTCTGTAGCATGTTCACGCGATGTGGGTACTAGAGGGAGAATCAATTCATATTGTGCTGGTCTCTTAACCATTTTCTTGTGAGAAAAGGCCAGCACTTGCTCGTGTGATGTAAGGGAAGGATGGAAAAGATGCTTTCTGGCACACAGGCAGCAACAACTGCTGACACATTCATACTGTGGACTTGTTCTCTCATGCCTAACCTCTTATTCTTGCTTTCCAATCTTTCAGTTCCCAGCCGCTCCATTTGTATGCTAAATATGGAGTGGGGAGTGGAGGGAGCACGTTTTTGCTGGTCCAGAATCCCAGGAGAAGGATACAAAAATGTGCCTTTATGCTACCATTAAAGCTTCTCATTTTCCAGCTGAGTGGTATCATTTTTTACTGCCCTGCCCACTTAGGGTGAAATTATCTCTATAGCAAAGGACGTGGATTGCTTCTCTTGCTCCTTCCTTCTGCCCGTCAAAAACAAGTCCTTGCATTGTGTGAATGTGCTGCGAGCTTGTAGAAAGCAAAAGCTCTGTGTTGTCCTTTCTCTCCCAACCCATTCTCAGCATGCACCGCAACAGCTGTTCTGTGCCCTGGAATGGACCTGTTCCACTTTGCAGCAAATGTGCAGGAACAATTGCAAATATTTCTGTGGAGGGGCATGAAAAGGTCAGTGTGGCCTGACGCAGCGCTGGGCTACGGCTAGGGAGAGGCGAGTTCAAGTCTTTGCTCAGACATGGGGCTCTTTGGGTAGTTTTGGACCACTTCTTCCCTAACTATCTCTGAGAGTGCAATCCTAAAAGTATGCTTGGCGGGCACAAGTCCTTTGCGCCAACCTGGGGGGGTTGCAAACATGTCTTAAGGAGTATTTGTGCCTCTTCGGATGTCAGCTGAGCTGGCGCACAAAAGTGCACTGGCCCATGGAGGTCAAATTCAGCCTCCATGATGACAGAGACAAGTGAGTCTTCACCAGCCAAGCTCAGCCAGCATGGGGGTTGGGGGACGTGGGGAGGGTGGGGAGGAGGCATTTTGGGGGGGAGGGGGGAGGCGGGCAGGCCCATGGGTGGGCAGAAGGGGGGCTCTGTATTTTTTTTTCCAAAGTAGCTTGGCTTGATGTTCCTCTTATTTTTATTTGAATTATTTACAGTTGTGATTGTCTGGGAAAATAATGAATGTTTAGAAGTAATAAGCATTAGTAGTTTTCAAACTTCGAGGGAGCTTTACTCCCTCAGTAAGTCCTTGTGTGGGAGGGGCTCAGGCAGCGACGCAATCCCCAGGATGGCGCTGCTAGGGGGGGCGAGGGGCGTGCTTGTGACTTACTTTCAGAAGGCAGGGCTGCAGCAGGCTGCAGGAGGTGTGGGGAGCCCTGCACAGTACTCCCCGAGGCTTGGAATGTTTGGAGAAAGCGGGTGCAAAGCAAAGCACTTCCGTTTTGCTGGAGGTGCTTTGCGCCCGCTTTCAGTGAAAGTTCCAAGCCGCAGGGAGGGCTGCGCAGGGCTCCCCACACCTCCTGCAGCCCTGCCTTCTGAAAGTAAGTCACAAGCACCCCTCCTCGCCCCCCCAAACGGACGCGATCCTGGGGATCGCTTCCCTGCCTCTCCCCTTTCCCTGCCCCTTAAAGGGATGGGGGAACCTTTACACAAACTGGTGGGTCACGACCCACCAATTTGAGAACCACTGCATTAGCCTATATGTGAAGTTTTGATTTTTTGCCCCAATGTGCATGACTTTACACTCACTTACATTGAAATGCATCTGCTATTCTGCCGCCCATTCTGCCAGTTTGGAGAGATCCTTCTGGAGCTCCTCACAATTGCTTCTGGTCTTCACCACTTGGAAAAGCTTGGTGTTGTCTGCAAACTTAACCACTTTGCTGATTTCCCAGGATCAGACATGGTGCATTGTGTATGTGTACACCATTCTCTCCAAAGCCACCTGACAGTGACTTTTTGAGCAACCACAGCACACAAACATCCATCTGAGTCCATCATCCTATGAGATTTGACAGTGTATGTGTATGCTTCATTGATGATCCCATTATTGCAGTGGTTCTCAAATTTCTTATTACCCTGCACATGCCCAATCTCGTCAGATCTTGGAAGCTAAGCAGCATCAGGCCTGGTTAGTACTTGGATGGGAGACCGCTTGGGAATACCGGGTGCTGTAGGCTTATACCATAGTCTTTCAAGACTGAAGGTTGCCAACCATTAGCATTGGAACCCACTTTGTAGAATGACAATCTTTCAGGACCCACCAGAAGTGATGTCATTAACCTCGAAGTGATGTCATGGTCAGAAGTGTCATCACCAAGCAGAAACATTTTTAACTGCCCCCCCCCCCAAATTAAATCTAATTAAGGGCACAATCCTAACCAGGTCTACTCAGAAGTAAGTCCTATTTTGTTCAATGGGGCTTACTCTCAGGAAAGTGTGGTTAGGATTGCAGCCTAAGTAAATTAAAAGTTTACAAGTATATGTTTAAAATTTATGTAAAATAAAGAACCCTCCCAAGCAGTTGCTGATCTGTTTAAAAAAATTTCCCAAACATCCCAAAGGCTGCAGTCCTATCCACCCTTACCCAGGAGTAAGCCCCACTTACTGTTGTTGTTAAAAGCATATACATAGTAGCCTGTTAAAAGTACAGATCTCCCCAAATGCAGTCACATACCATGGTAGCAGCAAGTCTAATATATTAAAAATACAATACACATTGAAATGCATGCGGACCCACTTGAAATTGGCTCGTTACCCACCTAGAGGGTCCCAACCCGCAGTCTGAGAAACACTGCACAATTGTAATCCACTTTGAGCAACACTTTGGTAAAGCAACTGGAAGTTGGAAATAATTGAAGACTAGGATCTAAAATAGTTTCTCTGGCTTCTGCAGTCCACGAAAGCCCAGGGATTGCCACACATGGCAGCCATAAGGGACTTAATTCTCTTTTCTCCTTTTTGATCCAGCCTAAACAATATTATCCTAATATAGCACAACTGTCACGTTTTACCACCATCATTGCTGAGAGCTGCTTGCTTTACCCAATCGCTCCATAGGATGGAACCATAAAGTGGTAGTAGAGAAAGATGCTTGATTCTTATTCATCTTTTTTTTTTTTCTAAATCCACCAGCTGATCCTCTTTTCAATAAACAAAGAGTGATTACTTCTACCTAGACAGCTTGGTGGAAGTCATTTTCTTGGTTCTGACCGTGTGATCCAGTTCTGATGTATGCAGAAGTGCTGATAAGGAATGAGAAATGTCACCCATGAGACCATCACGGATTATTTTTATTCACAGTTGTATAATGAAAAGGCCAATCTCCTAACACAGGAAAATATTCCATTGTTCTGGCTGGGCAGTTGCTATCCTCCCTCTACCAGGACATCACGGGTGGAAGAGAAGGATGCATCTGGCATTGTGTGACGACGGATTGAAATTTCATTGTTCAAAGAACTTCAGCCCGGTTGCTCAAAGGAGGTCTCTTTATGTAATTTCTTTGAGTAGGCTCCTGAAAGGAGTGAAGATGTCGGGATAAATGGACTGAATGCACTTCCAGAGTCCGGGGCTTTCACAAAACATAGAGGCACAAAACAGAAGATGAGTGTTCAAAGTCCAGGCCTTTCTTGAGCTTGGAACATTATGTAGCAGATACCTTGCTGTTTTCTCTCTTCAGCTTTGTCTGAAGAACATCTCGCAGGGCCTTAATTTTGTGTGATGATTTTTGGCATTCATTGTGGACAATGGAGAGTGAACTGTGCTCAGAACTCCACATTGCTAGGCAGTGAAAAGATTAGATGAGAACTGATTATGCTTCTGCTTAGCCCCCAAACCCATACAGGGCACATGAGAAGATGAAAGCCCAGTGGCATTGCTGGGCTGGCTGGCACCCAGTGCGGAGTTTAGCCTGTGGAGGTTTGATGTTCTGGAAGTTTGAGGATGATGTGATGACGTCATTGCCAGCTGCTTCTGGAATGCCCCGACTTGAAACCAATAAAAGCCAAGGGGGCCTTTTCCGTGCGTGGAGAAACATCTGAGCTTGGAGATCCGCTCACCTCTCTGGACCTCATCGCCAACAGTGCAGCAAGGGCTGAAGACTCAAGTGGGGACAATGCTCCCCATGGGGGGACTTCATGGACCATTTCAAAGTGCCCCACTTTGGGTGGTCCCCACCAGCCGCGCCAGCCTCACGACACCTATATGAAAGCCATTTCCATTAATGTGACACCCCTGGAGCTCTCTAACCCACTTCTGTTTCCCACCCCTTACTTATTCAGCTCTTTTACAGTGAATGATGTGCATGGAGCTTAAAATAAATAGGATAGAAGGCTATGGAATAAATATAGCATGAAGAAGAAAAAAAACACACTAGTCCAGGTCGTAGTCCAAATTGCTAAAGGTTTGGGATAGTGTCCTGGATTATTAGCCCATTGGATTCTCAATTTGGTTCTGCTACCTGTCTAATCCTGGAGCTTCTGCTCAAAAGGTAAAATAAAAGTCCCCCAATCAACTTCAGTCATTTATTTTTTCAGCCTCCTGTGGGTTGTCCCATGGTCTTAGTGCTCTCTGGTTCACTCAATTTCCATTGCCAGGTTGGCTGCAACATTGTAGGTCTGTTTTCTGAGTTGCGTGCATTGCATGAAAGGGATCCCTGGAATCTGTAATAAATCCCTTTGCTTCCCTGGCCTCCTTGTAATCATGCCAATGGCTTGTGCACCAAGTTCACTAACAGCCCAATCCTATTCAGGATTCACAGCCATTTATGACAGTGCAACAGCTCTTTGTCAGCTGCCATTTTAAGAAGGCTGTTGCTGATCTCCCTGGACCTGCCAGAGCAGGTAAAGGCAGTGGCAGTGTGGGGAGGGGACAAACTGGGCAAGAAGGGGGAAGGAACTGGGGAGTGAGGAGAGTGCAGGAGGGAGTGGAAAATAGCAACTGTTACCCTGCACATACCTGATCTTGTCTGATCCTGGAAGCTAAGCAG
Organism: Tiliqua scincoides; assembly: GCF_035046505.1. Classification (NCBI taxonomy): domain Eukaryota; kingdom Metazoa; phylum Chordata; class Lepidosauria; order Squamata; family Scincidae; genus Tiliqua; species Tiliqua scincoides. The sequence goes on from NC_089827.1 coordinate 65,599,614, forward strand.
AGTCAGGCCTGGTTAGTACTTGGATGGGAGACCACCTGGAAATACAAGTTACTGTAGGCTTATATCATAGTCTTTCGAGAATGAAGGTTGCCAACCAAGAATGTGCACTGGAGCCTTGCCTTCCTTTTGCAACCTCCCCAGCCCTCTTCCTCTTCTCAGACATGCACCAGCTAAAGAGCTGGTACAGGTCCAAGGAAACCCATTGCAGAGCAGAGGACTTATAGAGGGGTAAGGGGTTAAATCCCCTTTCCTCTCCAAAGTCTCCCAATCTTCCACCCTTCCCTTTTGACATGGTTGCACCACTGCAGGGGGGAAGGATAGGATTTTGCCATTAAAACACACACACCACACACACCTATACTTTCCTTACATAGATCCAGCAGCCCAGCTTTTCCCCCAGGCCTTACATAGAGGCCATTTGTGTTTGACTAACCTGTTTATAGGAAGGGGTTGTATTCATACGAGTATATGATATACTCGTATATGATGCTTTCAGTGGTCAAAAATAGAGAAGCAGTAACAAGAGAGGGAGGAAGGGTCTATAGAGGTTGTTAAAGGTCCTAAAAATAAGTGAAAGTCCCATGAAAGGTTTCAAAAGCTTCCTCTTTTCTCGCTAAGTTTTGAGTAGGCTTGCCAAGAATCCTCCACTGGAACTCATCCACGATATATATGCTTTCAAATCAAAGTCCTGTACAATAAACATTTAAAAAGTTCAACATTATATTGCACGAAGAGAGGAAAAATATTAGCTTGCAGGCTAAAAATATATCATAAAATGCTTTAAAAACATTTCTCTTCTAAATACTGCAGAAATCTGAACTACAAGTTGAGGAATTTAGCAGATCTGTTTGGATTTCATCAGAGACCTGCCACTTTTTTTCTTTCCATTCTGCTTTTTATGAAATGAGCCTTCTAAATATAACCCAAATTGCATTAAAGCACTCCGGGCAGGAATCCTATCACGCTCCTGGGAGGAAAGCCTCTATTTGATTCTACAGTGGCTGCCATCTCTGATAATTCCCTGATTTCCCCCCCCCCTTTCATTTTTGGCTCACATGAGATAGTGTACAAGATGCTGATGGGAAAGAATTTAATGCAAGAGCCTATCTGCTGTTGTATCAGAGAGTCTTCCAGCGCTGGCGACAAAACAGAAACGAGGGAAATATCAGAGCCAGATAAGGTTTCTTATCTGAGCATTTTTTTTTTTTTTTTTGCTTTTACATTTTGAGAAACAAAAAGGGAAGTGGAAGGAGAAGAACACAATGATGACCTTTGTGGAGTTTGGACAGACTCTGCAAGGCACACGTGGAACTCAAACCATGTTTTTGCTGGTGGGTAGCTATTTCTGGCATAGTTTGTCTAGATAATTATAAAGTATGCATATCCTGAATAACAAAGAATGCTTCCCAAGTATTATGAGAAACTTTTCCTCCAGTTATAATAACACAACGCCTGGTGGATGCCAACCGGCATGTAAAACAAAAGATAGGGGCGCACCGCCATCAACCTCAGACAACGGGTTTGAATATCTGTTGGCGAACTCACGTGTCTTACAATGGCATGATTGCAAAATGGGTCTTGAAATTTCATGTACACATTTGTCCCCTTATGTGTGGGGGTTCCATTGCAGAACCCCCATGAACAGCTGAAACCATGGTCTGGGACTCTGCTCTACTCGTCTCTGGAGGGGCTGAGGGGCTTCCGAGCTCAGCAGAGGCCGGCCTCAGAAGGAGCTCGGCAGCTCAAACCACGTGACTTTCAGTTTCACTTTTTAATGCATTATAAGGCCTCTGGAGGGGGCATGCAGGGAGACACACGGGGGGGGGACATATCTGCAGATAACTGAATCCACAGATACAGGATCCATGGATATTGCCCCCCTTGTTGTTGGAGTGGGTCTATAGATTGGTGTGTCTATGTATTGAGAGGATGGGACGTAGTTACAGTGGGCCCTTCTAATCTGTGGGGTCCGGGTCTGCCAATTTGAGTATCTGTGAATGCCGGGTCTGCGACTGAAGGGTCTCAGAACACCTCCCAGACATGACTGGAAAGCACTTCCAGTTCATGCTGGTGACCTCCAGTCTGGGAGACCTTCTGATGAGGCCAGGGGGCTGCATGTGACCTGTTGAGGGCCAAACTAAGCCCCAGGTAAGTAACTGTGGCACAGCACCAGCTTCCAATGGATTTCATTATCAGCAGATTTTACTATCTGTGGGAGGGGGATCCCCCCTTAAACTATACTGTGAATACCAAGGGTCCACAGATAACAGGAAATAAGTCTAAAACATGACCTGCTTTTTTTTTGTCATCAGCTTCCTAGCCAAAGAACTAATGTGAATTCCCAGTCCTTAATGACTTCCTCTTTTCCCTAAACTATAATTCTCTGTTATAACCATCTCCTTTGAAAGTCAATAGCCACCAGGAACTTACAAAGTAAAATCTACTTCAAAACTTCAAACATAAATAAGTAATCAGAAGATGAAAACCATACAAGGTTAGACATGGAAGTTGGAGATCAGAAGTACCATGAATAATTGACTTGAAGAGATGGAGACGCCAAATATTTCCTAGGCTTTCTGTTCTCTTACCCAATTATTCTTGCAGTAACTGTTACCCTGCACATGCCCAATCTTGTCTGATCTTGGAAGCTAAGCAGGGTCAGGCCTGGTTAGTACTTGGATGGGAGACCACCTGGGAATACCAGGTGCTGTAGGCTTATACCATAGTCTTTCGAGACTGAAGGTTGCCAACCATTTTTTCTCCCCTGTGCATGAAAGACAAAAACTATAGCAGAGAGTCAGTTGTGTCCAGTGAAATATGCTGTGATCTCGTATACAAACTTGATCACAAACATCTGTAATGTTTGTTGTATTACAAAATGAGCTGCTGTCCTGCTCCCTGCAGAAGTTCTCCAGCTCAGAACATTAGGTGAGACTTGAGCATTCAGAAGTTCTTGTGCCCATAAGTCAGCTTAATCTTGCTGAGCCTCTTGTTAGTTGCGATGGAACAACATAGTCCAAGAACAGTCCTGACCATGCAGCTTTTTGTTTGGGGAGTAGCTTCTCTACACGGGTTAAATGTTTCTTGCAAACATCTGATGTGGAAGTTGTCCTCCATCCAGGTGTAAAACCTCCTTTTCTTTGGGGGTCTGTTTGCTTGGGGCAAGCAACACTTCTCCGTGGCTGGTGCTGGGTGGGCCAGTGAACCAAACTACAATTCCCAGGAGGTAATATGTACCAGCATTACAAGTCAAAGAGAAAACTGTCAATAACAGACAAGTTTCTTTTCCAAATGTGTGCAGAGAAAACTTGTAGATTCAGTCTAGAAAAAAGGTGCCTGAGGGGGGACATAATTGAGACTTACAAAATTATGCAGGGGATGGATAAAGTGGATTGGGGGGGGGGTGTTCTTTTCCCTCTCACACAACACCAGAACCAGGGGACACCCACTAAAATTGAGTGTTGGGAGAGTTAGGACAGACAAAAGAAAATATTTCTTTACCCAGTGTGTAACTGGTGTGTGGAACTCCTTGCCGCAGGATGTGGTGATGGCATCTGGCCTGGATACCTTTAAAAGAAGATTGGACAAATTTCTGGAGGAAAAGGCCATCACAGATTACAAGCCATGATGGTTATGTGCAACCTCCCAATTTTAGAAGTAGGCTACCTCAGAATGCCAGATGCAGAGAAGGGCACCAGGATGCAGGTCTCTTATCTTGTGTCCTCCCTAAGGCACCTGGTAGGCCACTGTGAGAAACAGGAAGCTGGACTACATGGGCCTTTGGCCTGATCCAGCAGGGCTCTTCTTATGTTCTTATATAGGGTGGATTCATTTATGCCATCGTTTCTGGGTTACAGGCTAGCACTCTGAACCACCAGAGTGGATTACATTCTTGACCTTTTAGGGTCTTTGTGGGAGGAGCATGAGTGCAATATTCTGCAGAATGAGCTGCTCAAAGAAAGCATGTCATGTCCATTCATACATTGTTATATTGTGATTATACACAATATATTTTATATTATACAAGGGTTATTTGTATTATACAATCTGATTATACAAGGGATGCATTCATTGTAAGATTCAATTTTTAGCATTAAAAAAATTGGGTCAGATAACGCTAAAGTCATCCATATAGTAGTAATTGTGTGTGTGTTTTAATAGCAGTCTGCCTGTACAAGTACCGGATTCATGAAATTGGATTCTGAACGCTGACTGTTCTCTGCTCAATTTGCGTCGGCTTGGCAATGTGGTACATGGGTGAGATAAGCTCAAGGAAAGCTCTCGCTGTGGCTAAAGGGGACATAATTAACTGATACACGCAACTTGCAACGTGACTCTCATGTGGCCTAGAGCCATGAGAATGTGCATAAAACTTGCATGATCCTATTTATGTCCTAATGAGAGCACACCCTATTATCATACTCAGTGATGGCGGAATTGAAAGGACTGGATGCTATTAAGGAGAAGATGGATTTTACCTCTGGTAAAACAGAATAAAAAGCTTCTAGAAGGAATTAACTGTATTTTTTATACGCATCGTCTACACAGGATTTTAAAAAAAATCTTCTCTTCATCTGGATCTGATAAAGAATTTAAAAGCTAAGACCAAGGACCTCGTGAAATTCCACTGAGAAATCCTACATTAGTGGCCTGATCCTGAATGGTTTGCCAGTGCACCCCCCAGGGGAATTTTGGCTGATGGACGTCTCCTCAGGAAAAGGGGACATTTGTCCCTTTGTCACAGCCCCAGGATCCGTAATGGGCCAACTCGGACCTGCGCCAATGGTATTGCTAGTGCAAGCCTGAGTTGATCTGTGTTAGCGGATTAGGCCCCGGAAGAGGGATAGGATACGGCGTGTGCAGGTGCCACTGATCCCACCCCCTCCTGCGCCCAATCCACTCACTCCCTGTCTCTGTTACCACCCTCCCCTGCCCTGTTCCGAATCCTCCCCACCCACCTCCTGCCCTCTCACCTGGACTTACCTGCTCCAGGGAGGTCCGTGTGGCCACCAGAGCCAATGAAAAGGCTTTGCCCTTCCTGCCAGCATGCCTGGCCATGCCATTGCAAAGCACTTTACAGCTTCCACCCCCCCTTTTAATGGGTGAGCAAGGCAAATCAATAGTCCACATACTTATTCTGTGATCCACTAGGCTGACACAGCAGCAGCACATAGGATCAGGCTGATTTGAAGTTTGACTACCATACCAGAAAGTAGCTGATATTTGACTTTTTCTAAAAATGTCTATTGGATTGCACCCACCTGAAACCTGGGGGCTGGGACTGGCTAAACATGGAAGCAGGATCTTCAGCATCTTTGGACACCCCCGGTCAGCAGTAGTCTTCCTCAGCAGCTTCTTCATTACATTCCTCTTTTGGCCCTTTTTAATACTCACAGATTTGGATTATTGCTCCACGTGTCCAGAATAGGATGCTGTACTCAGAACAAAGCTTCTGTTTAGCAGCAGCCAAAATGCCTTGATAGTATCGGCCTGTCTCTACCAGGACACAAAATGTAAACAATAAAATATAAATTTGAAGTCATTCCGCATGCATAGCAGGACTCAAATAATCAGTTTCTGGAGGGAATGAAAATGTATTTTTAATCTCCAGTGTGGAAGATACTGGGAGACAGAGATCAAAAACTGAGCATAGTTACCCCACCATCACCTAAAAGGGGGAAGAAAAAAAAGAGAGAGAAAAGCTTGTGATAAGTGTGATGTTTTAACAGTCGTCATGGGCATAAAAATGAGTTGCTTGCACTGAAGATAAACAAATTGAGAGATGGCGGGGAGGAACAACAGTTTTAGTTAGAATTAAATATGACTTCACAGCTCTCCGTATAGGACAAACAATGTCATTATGACAATTTTGTGTTCACTTCTCTTACGTGATTGGGAAAATGGCAAAATCAGTGAAAAGCAAACCACTTAGAACTAGCAGGTAATTTCCACAGGACCATTTCTAATTACTCCCACGCAAAATTGAAAACTCCACTATGTTTTTGTGTGGTTTCTTTTCTTTTCTTTTCTTTAGTTGAGTGTAGTTGCCTTTGAATACAGTAATGACTTTGAGCATTTGGAGAAAATCACATTCAGGAATGGCAGTAGAGGAAAAGAGCATTTGGGAACATAAGAGCAAAATGGCTGACCAAAATGGAATGGTAAAAATTGCCATTTTCATTGCGAAACCAGAAGTGCCAGTTTTGTTTTTTTTAAAACATATTTGGAAGCGTGGGACCCTTGGACCCCCTGGACCCCTTAGGACTCCAGCACTGGCTGGAGGTAAGTTAAAAAAAAAACGCTTCCCATCCCTGGCAGCAGCGCAATCCTGGGCATTGTGTCACTGCCATAGCTCCTCCCCACACACACTTATAGTACTCTTCAACTAGGAGTTTGGGAAGCGCTGACGTAGAGCCTTTTGAATAGACTGGGACTTATGTATCCTTTTATTCCGCAGACCCCTTTCGTGCTCTCAAGGTGGGTGTATGGCATGAATGGTTCCTGCTTGTGGAGGCTTCAATGCATACTGAATAGATGTGCCAAGAAGTGGACTGTCATCTCAGTTAGGCTTCCGCATCCTGAGAATGCCCCAGTCAGGGTCAACTTTTACTGTCTGCTGGAGCGGACTTTGGAAAAAAAGGAAACTCTGTTGCTTGGGACAGGTCTTCCTGATCAGATAACACAACAATACAAAAAGAAGCCGGACAACAAAGACATTGCGAAAGACTTGACGTTTCCTCAGACCCACAGAATCATTTTTTTTGGACAGACAAAAGGCCTCCTATGTGAAGATGTAAAACCTAAAGGAACATTCTGCCGCATACAGTATCGTGGAGCATTCACACTTACGAACACAGAACCTGGGAAGCAGGATAGATCTGTTTGTGTTCTCCGCAGTCTCAAAAACTCCTTGGCCCTACTTGTTTGGCTTCTGCTGTGCTTCTTGGTCCCTGACAGCAACTGTTACCCTGCACATGCCTGATCTCATCTGATCTCGGAAGCTAAGCAGGGTCAGGCCTGGTTAGTACTTGGATGGGAGACCGCCTGGGAATACCGGGTGCTGTAGGCTTATACCATAGTCTTTCGAGACTGAAGGTTGCCAACCACTTGGTCCCTGACCTGTGGTGGGCATGGGGAGGGTGGGAGGGGGGCAAAAGCCCCCGGCGCTGTGGGCCTTGTGGGGCCCTGCGCTGCTGCCGCCCGCCATGTTGCATCACCTCCGCCTGCCCTCCAGATCCATTCTGTGGGCCGGCAAAGCCACACACAGCATACAGGGCCGCTCCAAAGCCTTCTGAGGCCTCCGGAGCACTCTTAAGCAGTACTACTGGGAAGCTGGAAGAAATGTTTATGAGCTCTCTGGAAGCCTCAGAAGGCTTTTGGAGCAGTCCTGTACACCACACATGGCTTAATGCAGCAAGATAAGTATCCCGGGGATGGCATTGTGGACCTGCACCTCAGGGTGCCACAGGGGACAGGTCCATAACTATCCCTGTCCACGCAAAGGTCTATGCAAAGACCCATTCCTCTTCTCCCCATGGGCACTTATTCACCCTCTCTCTTTACGCCACCATCCTGATAACGACTCTGTGGTCCTTTTCCTTCATGCTTCACATTGGTACTGTGGCTCACACAGTTTGGGAAATCCTGGGGTGTGTGTGCATGATTATTGATGCCCCACTTTTAGTGCACACCAAGGCAGCTTTCAAAGAATACGGTGCATCAAAGCATTGAAAAATGAAACAAGAACAGTAGCAACAAAACAATGATAAAACCACAGACTACACATCCTCCTGTAGGATACAACTTATCGTCGCTTGCCATCTAAAGAAAGCACCAGCTGTATTTCTGTGCCATAAATAAAATCCTGTCATGGAAAAAGCCTTGTCTCTGGAACTGAGTGGCAAGCTAAAGAGCAAGGCTTTGTGTAAAGCCCACCCAGGCTTCTCTGTGGGAGGAGGTGGTCCTCAAAATAAACCTGGTCCTAGACTGTTAGGGCTTTCAAGGTTAAAACCAGCACCTTGAATGGAGCCCAGAACAGTAATGCTCCTCGGTGCACCGGGACCAAGAGGGTGTAGCATCAGCAACGAAGCAAACAGCTTTCTGCACCAACAGCAGCTTCTGGGCCAACTTGAAGGGCAGCATCACAGACAGAGCATCCCAGCAGCCCGATCCAGATGTAGCCCATGCACCAATAACTGAGGCCAAGTCTGCACTAGACAGATTGGACTGCAGCTGGCATATCAGCCAAATCTGATAAAGTTAGTTGGCAACCTTCAGTCTCGAAAGACTATGGTATCGCGCTCTGAAAGGTGGTTCTGGAACAGCGTCTAGTGTGGCTGAAAAGGCCGATTCGGGAGTGACAATCCCTTCCACACTGGGAGCAAGTGCAGTCTGTCCCTGGTCTGTCTCCCTGGCTATGGGCCTTCCTTCTTTGCCTCTTAGCCTCAGACTGTTGGCAAAGTGTCTCTTCAAACTGGGAAAGGCCATGTTGCACAGCCTGCCTCCAAGCGGGCCGCTCAGAGGCCAGGGTTTCCCACTTGTTGAGGTCCACTCCTAAGGCCTTCAGATCCCTCTTGCAGATGTCCTTGTATCACAGCTGTGGTCTACCTGTAGGGCGCTTTCCTTGCACGAGTTCTCCATAGAGGAGATCCTTTGGGATCCGGCCATCATCCAATCTCACGACATGACCGAACCAACGCAGGCGTCTTTGTTTCAGTAGTGCATACATGCTAGGGATTCCAGCACGTTCCAGGACTGTGTTGTTTGAAACTTTGTCCTGCCAGGTGATGCCGAGAATACGTCGGAGGCAGCGCATGTGGAAAGCATTCAGTTTCCTCTCCTGTTGTGAGTGAAGAAATCTGATAAAGGTGCCCCTGGATCCAACACAATGGCTGCCATATTTTTTACGCTGCCCTTCTGCCAAGCAGCTCATACATGGTTCCTTCCCTGCTTTTGATCTCACTACAACCCTGTGAGGTAGATGAGGCTGAGAGATGGTGACTGGCCCAAGCTCACCCTAGGAAGCTTCATGGCTGAGTGGGGATGTGAACCTTCCAGGTCTAAGCCCAACTCCTAAACCACTGCACCAGCCTGGCTCTCAAATTGGTTGGCAGCATCACACCTACCCCCTGGTGTGATGCTACACCAGCCAGTGCTGCTGCAACTGCTACTTCTCCTTCTCCTTTTCGACTTCTACGAGTCGTACACTGTTTAAAAGCTAGGGGAGTCAGGGAGAGAGTGTGAGGAGGGTGATGGCCTCAGGTACCTCCTATGGACTACCATCCTCCTTCGTACATATCCTCTTTCACGTCCCCTGCCTTTTAAAACAGCAGGAGCAGAAAGAGGTGGTAGTTGCACTGGTGCTGCCAAGAAGGTAGGGGAGGCTACATGAATGCACAAGCATGAGGGTAGAGCAACCAACATGCCACCTCATGCAGTGGGTGGAGTGGATAGAGCTGGCCGTGCCCTCAGCCGAACCAGAACTGCCTCCAGTTAGAGTCATCTCATTTCTGCACATCAGATCTCTAGTTTGGCCCTTAGGCTTCATAACGCACTCAGATGTTTGCCCTCGTGCATGGACTCCAACTAGGCAATGACCTTATCAGCCCTGCTTTCCCTGTTGGTGTTTGTTTTTTTTTGCAGCCCTGAAATGTACCTCATCTGTAAGCAACTGCAATGTGCGTTCCAGTGCAACGGTGAGAGCCCTCACATCACAATGTAGCTAATGTATGATTGACTGCGTGTCGCTATGATGTATATTTTGAGACATACATAATTATGAATAATTGAATGCATAATTGAATGCATAATTGAATGCATAATTTTGAGACATACAAAATTATGCAGGGAATGGACAGAGTGGATAGGGAGATGCTCTTTACACTCTCACATAATACCAGAACCAGGGGACATCCACTAAAATTGAGTGTTGGGCGGGTTAGGACAGACAAAAGAAAATATTTCTTTATGCAGCGTGTGGTTGGTCTGTGGAACTCCTTGCCACAGGATGTGGTGCTGGCGTCTAGCCTAGACGCCTTTAAAAGGGGATTGGACGAGTTTCTGGAGGAAAAATCCATTATGGGGTACAAGCTATGATGTGTATGTGCAACCTCCTGATTTTAGAAATGGGTTAAGTCAGAATGCCAGATGTAGGGGAGGGCACCAGGATGAGGTCTCTTGTTATCTGGTGTGCTCCCTGGGGCATTTGGTGGGCCGCTGTGAGATACAGGAAGCTGGACTAGATGGGCCTATGGCCTGATCCAGTGGGGCTGTTCTTATGTTCTTATGACATGGTCCCTGGCTGGCTAGGTTTATGCAGCAAAGAAGAATGAATGCAAAAAGCAACACAGAAAGAGCATCAGATTCCATTACAAGCAGGTACAGAAAGGATATGAAAAATGAGAAGTGCATGTAGGGGGAGGCCAGGGAAACCATTTATTTTATATTTTTTTCACCCCCTTTCCTCCTAGGAGCTCAGGGTGGTGCACTTAACACCTCCCCTCCTGTTGTCCTTGCAACCCCCCTGTGAGGTAGGTGAGGTTGAGAGACAGGAACTCATCTAAGGTCACCCGGAAAGCTTCATAGTTGAGCAAGGATTTGAACCTGAATCTTCTAGGTCTAAGTTGAACTCCTGAACCGCTACCCCATTCTGGCTTTCCCAATCACCATTTTCATCCTTCAGGTCTTTGTGGGTGAAAATTTGGTGTTTAGTATTTGGTGTTTAGTATTTGGTGTTTAGAAAATTTGGTGTTTAGTATTCACAGATCCAGACCAGGGACTATGGGAAAAGGCTATAGACATGAACAACTTCCCTTGAATAAGGTGCACCACTATCTACAGTAAGTCCTGCAAACTGAAGACGGATCTTTTTCAGGTTCAACAGGTGATTGTACCAGAATGTTCTACATCTTACAAATTGTAATTGTTGCTGTTTATGGAAATTATGTCGGCAAAATCCATGTAAGGTGAATCTGGTTAAATCTGAATATCCAGCACATTTTTTTTTTTTTTTTTTGGTATCTTTTGCCTGAAGTTGTTGGTCTCCTATAGACCAATGAAGATACAGCTGTAGTCACTGATGGGATATACAATTCATGCGATCCCTGGGTTGCAATGTCAGAACTCCAAAAATGACATCCAGAAAAAAGGATGTCAAAGGTTGTTGTCAATGTAACATGACAGTTCTTTCTGTTTAATAACTCACAAGAAGCTCTCTTTGCCTCTAACTCAGCCATTTTCAATCACTGTGCCATGGCACACTGGTGTGCCGCAAGTGGTCCACAGGGATGCCACAGCATGGTGTGCCTTTTCAAAAACCTGATGGTGTGCCTTGACAATTTTAGTACCTTGTCAGTGTGCCATGAGATGAAAAAGGTTGAAAATCACTTCTCTAACTTCACATTGCTCTGCTTAAGCGTGTGTTTCTTTTGTTCTTAGAGGTAGGCATGTAACTTTTGTTGGTTTTGTTTGTGTAGTTCAAGTCCTGATTGCAATACAGTGGTATAGTTGTAACCTTCAATTTGGGTTGTTATCTGCCTCTCTGCCCAAGATGATGTTTGGAAAAATACTCGTTCCCCAGGGCATTCAACACTGTGGGTCTTGTCTATCCAAGACAAACTAAACTTTCCTGTTTTCAAAAAGCACAGCAACACTTCTAGAGGATTCTAGAAAATTCTTGTCAGGGCTAGAAGAGCACCAAGGTCCATTTAGCCTGTTGCTAGGCAGCCTTGAAACTGCTGAAGTTGACTCGGTTCCCCATGATAGATGCAGCTCATCTGGGTTACCTGTTGGTGGGAATTAAATACATTTGCCTGTTCTGAAGGGTGGCTTTTCAGGCACTGTTTGTGAGATAAGTCTTTAAAAAAAACAAAAAAAACCCAGCATACCAACTAGTCAATGAATGTGCACATGCAAACTTTTCTCCCCTCAGCAATTTCTGATACTCGCTATCTCTGCAATTCCATTTTGACTACTTTGCCACATTTTCCACTGAAGAAGCCTCCTGACAAGCGGTCCCCTGAGGTGGGTCAGCTGAAACTTAAACTCCTGATTATGGAAGATATAGTGCTATCCTTGTATATCTCAAGGTCGCGAAGCTGCCGGAGTGGATCTCCAGGCGTTTTTATGACCTATTTATTCTTCTGATATCATGGCAGGCTTTTTTTTTTTTTAATCCTTCCTCAGATGTGAGAAATGAACTTTACAAGGTAAGAAAAAGCTATGACTATCAAGCAGTCGGTGAAATCACATCTGCGCGAGGGAGTCTGTTTTTCTCAGGAACACTGTATATTTTGCTTGCTCAACTTCATGGGACTGGTTCTCACACAAATGTGAATCACCAGGGCACAATCCTAACCTGCGCTGTATCCAGCCCAGTTTGGTGCAGGCTGGGGTGCAACTCGGAGTAAGAGGATTTCCTTCCCCTTTTCCCAAGAAATGCTCCAGGCAGCCTATGGGGCCACTTGGATCTGCAACTGTGATTTCACAGGCGCAAATCCGAGTGCTCCAAGGTAATGTAGTTCAGGCCAGGTATGGGGGTTGGGATCTGGCCTGCGCCACTGTGGCCAGTTTCACCCTTCTTCCAGGCAGGATCCACCACCCAGGCCCCCCTCTACTTCCTGTCCTCCATCCTCTCCCACCCCCTGCGCTGGTCCACCTGGGCCAGCACAAACCTACCTTGACTGGGCACAGAGCCAGCTCTGCAAGGCCAGTACATATACGTGCGCTGGCCTATCCTACTCCCAAGTTGTTGTGAACATGTTTTACGGCACATTTGCGAAAGCTGGGAACTGGCACCAGGGACATGTGCCAGTTCCCAGAGGAGTTAGGATTGCGCTGCCCATTTTAATACTTGTGATCATTGTATACTTGATGACTGAACTTTGAATGAGTGAATGGACTCCACAGAAAATCTTTTCATTTGAGGTGATGGGAATATTCTGTCTGTGGAGTTATAGCTGTGAGAGACAATTTGTGCATGCAAGTTACCCACTCGATCTTGGTTGCCAGATGATTGGCTATTGCCAGATTATTGGCTTGGTTGCCAGATGATTGGCTATTGGCAGGAGGTCTGGTCTAGAGGGTAGAGCCTCCGTCTGCCTGAAGATAACATCCACAAGGTCGCCAGTTCGAGGCCACCGGCACCGTGCGACCTTGGAGCAGCTGACAAGCTGAAGCCGAGCGATTCCATCTGCTCTGAGCGTGGGAGGATGGAGGCCAGGATGTGAAGCCAGATGGGAATGAAACATCTTGAATGTAGTGGTTCTTGAAAGAAAGAACCTTCTTTCAAAAATTGTAAAAATCCCTATTTAATAAGGGATTTAAATAAAAAGCCTGCCTATGTAAACCGCCTTGAATAAAGTCTTGAATAAAGACCAAGAAACGCGGTATATAAATACCTGTTATTATTATTATTATTATTATTGGCTATACTCAGTGATGTGTGAGAGTGACAAGGGCTGGTAAAATGGACATGAGCCCCTCACCTTGCTTGCTGCTCAACAACAACAGCGGCAAACGGTTCAGCCACCATCATCCCATTCGCCCCCCCCACACCTAATTGGTCTGGCTTTATCAACAGACATTTGTCGGCAACCGATGACCATGGGACTAACAGGAAGACAGCATCTTTTTGCCTGTCTTCCCAGATATTGCCATTGTTGTCCTCCCGCCCTGTCTCTCAGCAACAGTTAAGAAAATGCCCTCAGTGTTTCTTGCCGTGGTTCACTGCAGCAGCACTGTGTGGGAGTAAATATCACGGGCACAGTTTTGGAACATGGTTGCCAAATTGCTCAGGGATGGTGATTGCTTCTGAGATCTCTCTGGCTCCCTTCGCACAGCTTCTGCCTGCTGGTGTAAGTCGTGCCGACACTGCTGTTATCCTGACACACGCCCAATCCTGGTAGGACACTCTGTGATGCAACCCAATCCACAAAACCACATTGAGAGTGGGATGATGAGTGGATAATAAAGATACTTCAGGGGATGTTTTTGGATCTCTACAAGGAAGCCAGGAGGAAAAGCCAGCAACAGCTGCTCACCAGTCTCTCCCTTTTGGTCTCTAGTATGTAAAATCACTCAGAGTGCAATCCAAACCTTATCTTGTGCCGGTGCAGGCCTGCTGTGCTGGCTCCCAAGTGTCACAAACATGCCATTGAGCGTGTTTCTCTCCCCTCCTCTGTTCTACTGTCCCACCACCGTCTCCCACCTCCTATACCCTCTGCCCTGGTTGGTGCTAACGTACCTAGTCCTGGCGGTTCAGGGATGGGATCTGGAGGAAGCAGGGAGTGCCTGCACAAGGATGTGCGCTGGAAGTGGGAGAGGGTTGTGGGAGGGCAGAACAGAGGAGGGGAGAGGTGTTTTGGGGCAGGGAGGGCAGAACGAAGGCAGATTGGGCCTGGGAGGGAACCGGAATTGACCATGGCAGTGTGTGCTAAATCCTAACCCCTGTCCCTTGCCTGGGCAGTGATGTCGCTGGTGCAGATCCGAATAGCCCCATAGGGGTGGCTGGGGCTCGACATGGGATAAGGGGAAAAACATCCCCTTATCCCAAGTTGACCTTCAGCCGCCTCCTAACCTCTGCTGGATATAGCATAGGCCACTGTGGCCTGCCTGTTCCAGCACAGGCTACTGATCAGTAGGTATGTCCATTCATGTTGGCATTTGGAGTGAGTGTGCCTAGGAATAAATGGCCACATATAGAGAGGTCTGATTTCAAAACCCCCATTGATTTTCCACTTGTTTAAAAAAGACAGCTGTGGGTTGTATCTTAACTGCATCTTCTATTTGCGGACAAAGTTTCATTTGTGCAAGGGGAGAGGGGCCATTTGAACTACCTTCCCTCTGCAAACCAGATATGGAACAGATATTGCACAATTGGTGCTTCTCCTGTGAATGGGAGAAGCACTATATGATACAATCCTGTGTATCTTAATTTTACTTGCAGCATCTCCATCACGCAGCCACTATCTTCTAGTGACCATTTTAAATACCCCTATGAGAGACAGTATAACCATGGGGCTTGTGGGTAGGGGGGCGAAAGGCCACTGTCACCAGGCAGCAACTGGGTTTTGTTTTAACTTGTTCTGGCTCGTAGTGTATCATGGGGCATGCGTGTAATTAAAAGGACCAGTGAAAAGAGACAGCTGTGATGCGGAGCAGCTACCATGACCCACAAGGAAAAGTTAAGCAACAGTTTCTTTTATGAAGAAAACACCCCAAATGAATGATAAATGAAAAGAAAAATTGAAATAACAAGAATAGGGGAAAAAACAACAGGAGTTGAAATAAAAACAAAACAAAATTAACAGCCCAATCCTATGCCAGCCTTTGCTGGCGGGATGAGCATGTGCACTGATGCAAACATGTCATAAAGAGGTCAGCATCGGCTGGAGTAGACACTTCACAGGATAGTGGGATGGCTGGAGGAGGGTCGAATGAGGGCAGGAAGGGGGTCTAATGGAAATCAGAGGGTTTTGGTGAAGAGGACGGATCAGACCTGAGAGGGGGGTGGGGATGGTGCAGGAGGCCCCCACCGTATCCCAACCCCTCTCCCGAGCATGAAAGCCCAACACAGGGTGGTCCAGATTTACACCAGCTTTACAGCTGGTGTGGATTCGAGTAGCCCCATAGAGGCTGCTATTACCTCGAGGAGACTTCCATCCATCACAATTCCCATACAGGATGCGGCAGAAGTTGCACCGGCCCTGCTGCACTTCAGCGCAGGAATTTGGTTAGGGCTGGG